>NC_079442.1:17069455-17186955 GCF_903798145.1 Danio aesculapii | reverse complement strand
TCGGACACACTCCTCGACTTCGCGACCATCCTCGCTTCATAATTCCTCATGAAACCACTCAACCCAGTCCTCCTACGAGCTCTCTCTTCTCCGGCACTGACACCCTCAAACAGAATCACCAATGCTCATCATAGACGGCAAAACCACCTTTCCCATCTTCTGCATCAGCCAGCACTCAACTACTGGCTACTACACATGCTGGCACATGCCCTATAATCACAGACGGCATCTCTAAACGTCCAGCGGTAACCTCCAATATACACGGAAGAAGATCTATTTGATCACTTAGATAAGCAAGAATATTTTCTTTAAACATTATTTTACGACTACTGAACCATCGTACCCACCAGTTAACACTTCCGGCAACAACAAGCCAGCCATGTCATCAGCTTCCGACCCTACACTCCAAACAGCGCCAGCCCTTCCCAGCCGAAGCAACGCTGTTCAACTAATAATCCCACATCGTCATTCTACGCTTAATTTCCTCATTCGTTTTTTGCAAATCATTCTAAAAATATAATGATTAATGCTAGAGAAATAGCTTTAAAGCAAAGTGTACTCCTTCATGGGTGTGTTTGTGTTTTAAAGATTGTAAAGCTTTTCCTAGTGAGTTCATATGCATAGATTCCTGCACAAATATACACACAGCTGAATTTAATTCCCTTGTTCCTCTTAAAATGTAGCTAAGCTCTCTTTGTGTGTGTGTGTGTGTGTGTGTGTGTCTGGTCAAGCTCCAGTCTACAGTATCTCTCCACTAATAAACAGATGCACAGCAGGAATTCCGCTGTTCCCTCAATTTGTATGTGTCTGTACTCTTCAAGCTATCTTACCTTTCACTTTGATCTGCATTTTCTCAGTGGGACGTGTACTGAAAATCGACCTTACTTTCATCTTGTGCCTTCATCTTTTACATCCTCCATTTTTATCCGAGACAGGTTGGGTGTGGTTTCATTTTGTGCACTTGGCAGAAGTGAATGTTGAAATAAAGGAAGAAGATGCTCCGCTTTTTAAATCCCTTATATTGCCAAGATGATATAGAATAACAGAAAGGAGAAATCATTTATACAGTTACTATATCCTCTATGTATCATATACACACATACATTTCCCATAGATGTAATGCTTTTTAAACTGTACTGTACACACCGATCTATCCTCCTACCAAACGCAACCCTTACAGGAAACAAACTTTTTACATTTTCAAGATACTTCATTCTGTACGTCTTATGAGACACTTTTCTCATAGGGTGGTACAGTCCATACTTAAATATGACTTGTGATCCTAATACAACGTAATGTAAATAAACAACAGTCAATGTGCTCCAGCCGATGTGTTCCTAAATGATTTATTAATATGACATAATCAGCAAAACAATCCAAAATGACAAAAGATGGAAAGCCCAAGCATGTTGGGACTCCCCACTCCAAACTAATATCAAAAGGAAAGTATAAAGGAGAACACAACAATAAAGCTGTAAAAAACCAATAGTATGCAGCCTTTATGTGGCAAGCTGAGATTGCATCACTCAGCTATGCAATGTCAGACACAGTGGACTCAATGGAGGGAGTGACGTCACTATGATGGGTAGGGTTAGATGAGTGCATTAAAAAGCATTGGATGCAGCTCAGATTGCACTGCACCAGGTCTGCATCCAGACCCTTCTCTAAAAAACTGTGGTGGCGTGAAAGAATGACGGAGAGCTTCTGTTCGTTTTAAAAGCCTGACGTCACCAAATCAACCAATAGAAAACTGAAAAGGGAAAAACACAAACAAGATCAATTGAAAGTAATAATTACGAGCAGGAGTGAACACCACATGTAACTTAGGGAATCAAAAACTTTCCCCACAAGGTCAAAGTTTACTGGTACTGTGGACATTTGTCACTGAACAACAGGGTAAGGATCTGTATCTCGATATAAACAGTGTCTTGACATTTTGAGAATTTGGACTAAAAACTTGACATCAGCATCATCATGACAGAAATTTAGCAGGCAAAACGACATATTTTGACACAGTAAAATTCACAACACACAAAATACTGTAGTCTGAATGTGCACATAAACTACAATGGAAACACTTTTACCGAACAAATTCCAGTATGTGCATTAAAACAAGGTCATGTGATTTTGTTATAAGTGATCATGTGATGATAAAAATGTGTGTGAATGGACAAACTAGCAGACTGAGCATATTGTAAAACATCTGAAATGTTGTTTTGGTCATTCTAAAACACCTTCACCATTTCAGTATTAGTGCTATTATATTATTTATTACCTCTAGAACTATCAAGAGCATCTGTGCTACATGTCTAATGCCTTCATACGCCACCACGCATTTATTGTGTGTCAGCATTTGTCTTATGAGGCGCAAGTCATTTATTAAATAAAGGGAAATGTTCATGCAGCTTCTCCTACCGCAGCAAATTCTGTTTTTACTGTTGAGATTTGGTGCCAGTTAATCAGAAGGTGACGATTTTGCTCTCTTTGACTCATTGGATGGAAACGCTGCTTTATTCGCACATCTTTTATGCGATATTCCACTTTTGTGCATAAATTTAATTCACATCTTTGGATGGAAACATAGCTACTGATATCCACTGTACAAACTAAGTATTCAATATCAATTCAATATCAGTATTCAAGTCAAAAGCTATGGCTTTCCCAAATTACTAAACTTTTATATTTCCTATTATTCATTTTGCAACAATGTGCTTCACAAATGAGGATAAAATAACCACTTCAAATCATGAGAGTATTTTTTTTCATCCCTCTGAACATACAGAGAGAAGAACATGTGTCCTACAGGTGGTGTGTCAAGCCCACTCACCTCTGTGTTTTTTTTTTTTCAGAAACATGTTAATAAGAAAGTGTCTGATGCATACTAAGAACATGTTTAAACTAATACGTTTTAGTTTTAAAACACATACGTTTTGCTACTGTACCATCCATCCACATATCCCCGGAGTTTGCGAACCCCGAAAACAGAGCATGTTGGTCCTGGTCCATGTCAGTGTGGATGGGGGAAAACAGAGACATCTGAAAACAGAGATGTGGCTGCCGACATTGCAAGGATGAGACTTGCAGTTCAGACTTCACAAGTTTATGACAAACTCTCGAGGACACGTCCGGTAAACCTTCAAGTATGTAGCGGCAGTGTACTTTAAAATGTCATTCACCCTGACTACGGTCTTAACAATAAAATGAAAACATGATATAAAGCAATTTCTTTTAATTTTTATATTAACAACTTAAACATAACAGACACCAAAAATGTTAAGGCATCATGCACATATTTCTATGACCGTCATTTAACAAAACAGAGTCTAATAACTGCCTCCTTTCATTTTCATTGAAAAATATAAAAACATGAGGAAATGCATGGTGATATATGAAATAGCTGTCTCTTTTGCGGAATATAATTATCAGTAAGCTATCATTTTAATAATAATAATAATAATAATTATAAAAGTATAAAGTACCTTTATACAATGTAGGAAATAAAGACAAGCAATCGGTCAAACGTGTGTAATCAGTGTATGTGGTCACATGAATTAATCAGCCTGATCTCGCGAGAAAACGTAAGTATTTTACATTTTGTCAGTTTAGTGGCTAATTCGTACGAATTTGTATGAGTTCAGTCGTATGAAATTGTACGATTTTAAAAAAGGAAGCGTGGCACCTAACCCCACCCCTAAACCCAACCGTCATTGGGGAATGAGCAAATCAGACTAAATTGAACGAATTAGATACGAATTCATACGAATTAGCCACTAAATCAAAAAGTCACGAATTGCCGTGAGATTGTGTCGGAATTAATAGGTATATTAACTAATCTTTGCACTCAGCCAAAACACAAGGCTAATAGATTCAACAGACAGAATCGTTAGATAGGTCTACAAAAAGATGGACTGGCCGATGTTCGGCTGCTATCAGGCAGGCAGGTGTGCTCAGAACTCCCGCTGACTGCCTGGAGCTCAGACAGGAGAATACACTGAAGCAGCTTTTAGCACATGCCAAAGTACGTGTATGGTCACGTGATGTCATTTTCATCTGTGTAGTGTGGACGGAGTGCTTTTCAGAAACACTAAGTGAAATGCCAGTGTGGACGTGCATCGTTTTCTGAAACGAAAACGTATTAGTGTAAACCGGGCCTAAGATGAGAGAGTGTGTCAGACTATCAAAAGAAACTCAAACAGGTTTTGAACAAGTAGAGGGCAAGTAAATGATTTTTGGGTGACCTATGCCTTTAAGATGCACAGGATAATGTTAAACACTATAGGCAAAAAGCCATTTTAATATTGCTTCTTTAGCAAACTAAAATCAGGCTTTATAATTTTACTTTTCGGTTACCAAAATCATTGTGCAATATCCATTGTGGACTATCGAGAGCAGGATGTGATGCTGTTTTCTGACTTTCAGGGACATTCAAATTGTAAGTACTGTGTTCTGCTAAAATGTTTCCAGCGTTGACATCAAACTGCTGTTTTATGTAGTTTAACCCATATTTAAAATAAACGAATGAATATAATAAAATACATAAAAAATCTTGAGTAGCCTAATATAAAAGCTTTATTATAAACATATTAAGCAGCTGTTGTAATTTTGCTATACACTGGTTCTCTGGAGGTTTCCTTCTCCTGCGCTCACTTTCTCTCCATCATTCATGTGTCCCGCTCAGCAGATTTTACCCTCTGAAAGTAATGCTATAAAGCTCTCCATGATGTGCTGGAGCGAACACTGCCTCGCTGGACTGCCAACTGTGCCTGAAACTCAGATTAAAATCACTGTTTGACAAATATTTCCATCATAATGTGGCAAAGGAAGCAATAATGTCTTTTCTTTTAAGTCTTGCCATACGGGGCTTGGAAACGGGTTGTTTGGTTGGTACAGAGCTGGCTGAATTCACAACATCCTCACACAGAGCGCTAATACCAACCGCTGGCTATATAAATGTCTCGCTGTACTGTACAAATAGTCAAAGAGACAGGCGGTGGCTGTAAACTTTCTTGCTTCTGCGCCTGAGCCATTCAGACAGAAAGGCTCAGCATCATTTCTTTAACCCAGTATGTTCACCCGTCCAGAGGAGGGGGGAGTTGTCATAATTTAGTTTAATTTCTGCAAGAATGTGTAAAGATATATAGTAAGATTATGTCAGAAAATTGGGAGTTAAAAATCGATTTTAAATATGGAATAGAATTTAGAAAAAAATGGAAGGATTGTTGTAAACTTCCTGATTGTGCACAATGTCTTGATCACTATACAGAAAAGTATAATGATATAGTAAAAAATAATACACTAGATATAAAAAGTTATTTTAGATAATAATAGAAGAAGAACAACAACTATACTTTAAATGCATGATAATTTCATCTAACAACATTTTGTTTGCAAATTGCTTACTCTCATGACACACTGGAAAATTAAGTAAAAATCTTCAATTAATGTACAATTGTATGCACAATTGTATATTGTTCTAACAGAAAATCACATATTTCATTAAGTTTGGATAACAGAAAACAATACTTCACAAATAATAATAATAATAATAATAGTAATTCTTCTTCATCTTCTTCTTATTATTATTATTATATTTACTTATTTATAAATACAACAGTATTGTCTGGTTCTCGAATCTGATTGGCTGATAGCAGTGCAATATTCTGCAATACCAGATCTTGCACAGCTTTTTCACTCTTGTGTATTACTCTGCCCACACGAGTGGCAAGCAGAGGACTACAGTTCACAAAAATTAGAGCTGTTGGGCAACAATGTACTTTTGAGGCTTTTTTAGGCCAGAATGTAGTTGTTTAGATTGCAATTATGCAGTTTATTTATAAGGGTAGTGCCTATTTTAAATATTTATCATTTGGAGAGTGCGTTGGCGGCCATTAGCCTGTCATTGAGCAGAGCAAAAATGGTTGACATTGTCCATCCACAAGATGGCAACATAGACCACATAATAAGCCCTTAGAGAAGAAACACTCTCGTAAAACTACAAACTACAGCTGATCAAATCATTATAAATCTGGTAAGTGACATTCTATGTCGATCTCTCTCTCTCTTTTGTATGTTGTAGTGCTGTATTTATAATATTGAGTGTGAGATAGGACTCGCATGTCAGGAATGTATGTATTTTGTGTTGGCCACTCTTTGTATAACCCTGAGTTACTTTTTGGTGGGCCATCTGTTTGTTTCCAATGAGTCTCCTGTTTTGTTACTGCAGACTAGTTCAGTAAAAAAAAAAAAAAAAAAAGAAGAAATGCCTGATTATGTTTAGCGTTTTTTTCCTATCACAAACACAACAGTAATCAGGTAGCGTTCACGTTGCTTTGGTTTTTCGGGGTTAATTATTGTGATATTCCGATTGGGAAATCTCTGTTGACTGATGGCATTTAATGCTGTTCAGCCTTATAGTCTTAAAATGTGAGCAAAATCACCTGTTTTGTCATCACTTTAGACATTACGTTAAAGTTTTTACATTAGTGCTATACGCCTCCCCTCAGTGCGGATATACAGCTGTATCACACTGCTACTCATGGGATATTGCTCATATATAAATTGATTAAGTAGAATTTTTATTTGTCACCAGAAAAATTTAATTAAATTAAATATTTATTTTATGTTTGTATTTACATTTATGTTTGAATTGTTAGTGCATAGCAGAAAATATGTATATTTTAAGAAGTTTATTGTTGTAAGTAAAACAAACATTGAATAAAACATGTTAGTTTGTTCTATGAAATTTAAATCTTATTTGTTTGGTGATATTGTATACTAATGCACATCATAATGTGTGTTTGTGTGTGTGTGTACATGCATTTTTCTAAAGTACACTTTTTTTTCTAAAGTTCAGGATTTTTTTAACCAAACCATAACTTTATTTTGGCTATAAAAAGTAGACTTTTATTTATTTATTTACTTTATTCTGTTTAAAGTATTTTTTTCTGTATGAATGTTTATTTTCTTTCAAATGATTTTTCAAAGTCAAGGTGAAGAAATGTTGGCTTTGTGTTGTCTGTCATCCAGCCATGAACCGTTATGACTAATGTAATTGAGTCTGTGTGTGTGTCTTGGTCAAAATGACCTTCATGCCAGGCTAAAGAAGTGGGTCGGTGTGCATTCTTTCTCTTGCCTTCTGTCACACGCACACACACACACACACACACACACACACACACGCACACACACACACACACACACACACACACGCACACACGTGTACGTGCACACACACAATCACACAGCCAGCAGTGAGAGCCCACATTACTACAACACCTGTACAAACACACAGAGAAAGCCAAGCTGGCATTACTGCTGGTAAAGAGAAATCAAAGGCGCTCAAATACTTGAGCATTCACAATTTCACATTGAAGAAATAACACTTGCAGGAATCCTACCAGAAGAAATTAAAAGTTGAAAACTCCTACTGGTAGGCTCAGAAGGCTGTTATCATCCAACCACATGGTTAATCGGCCATACTAATAGAGAAGACTCCAGATCTGTTTTTACTTTACTGTGATGGTTGGGTTTAGGGTTGGGGTATAGGGGTAGATGTTAATAAAATACAATTAATGGGAAATTTCACAAACACTATAAATAATTCCCAAACGCAACCGTATGTTATCTATAGCTGACTAACCATGTGGATGGATGATAACAACCTTCTGAACCTACTAGTAGGAGCAGAAGGCCCATACTGGCCCTTTTCTATCAGCTGATAACTACTGATAACACCCATTCAATCAAGTGATAACATTCAAATCGGCTGGTTTTCCTAACAGACTACAACTCCTAGAACTCTTTGCACCCATCAACTCCTGCAACAGCTGACAATAATCCGGACACTCATACACAGACACAGCTGTAACTCATCTTACTGATTAAATGGACTATATATACACTTCACTTTCACATTCACATTGCTGAGTCTTGTTTCTCCCGCAAACATTGTGAAGTGTTTTTGCTTGTTTGTTTTCCCATATTTTGATTCTTGCCCTGTTACCGTTTTGATTCTTTGCCACTTAGTCTGACATTTTACCTGCATTTTGACTACGTTTATTGGATTACCTTTATTGGAATACCTCAGCTTGACTGCTTCAGCCACAATATTCTTAACCACACCCCTCTTACCATTGTTTTGCTATGAGGGAATGATGTACAAAAAGAAAACCCGGCCCCCAACTCAACATTTCATTCCATAGACTACATATACGCCTTACTTTCACGTTCACATTGCTGTCTTGTTTCTCCCATGAACATTACGAAGCGTTTTTCATTGTTTGGTTTCCCATGTTTTGATTCTCACCTTGTTACCGTTTTGATTCTTTTCCGCCTAGCCTCACCTGTTGCCTTTATTTTCACTACGTTTATTTGATTACCTTTATGCTCATGTTTTTGATCATTGCCTGTCCATCCTTTTCCTTTAATAAACTGCATGTGGATCCGCAGATCTGTTGTAAAGCGTCTGCTTCATAACAGAAGACTCAGCTATGCGAATGTGAATCTGAGGTGTATTTAAAGTTCAAATTATTGTCAGCTGTTGCAAGAGTTGATAGGTGCAAATAGTTCTGGGAGTTGTAGTTTGTTAGGAAAAATGGAAGTAATCTCCAGCGGAGGAAACACCACTGGCGATCACAACATACGACATACTTAAATTCTGAGCAACTTCAAGTTCACACAGACTTTAAAATGTTCTTCATTACCATTACCTACATGTGTTTAAAAATATTCTTGCACACATTCAATACTGTACAATTAAGTTAACTATACGCATATTTTTTTTGTTTCCAAGGCTATGTATGTTGTCCTCTGTCATTTAATGGATACAAACTGCGTAAATATTTCTCTCATCTACATAAACAACAAAGTCTGCAGTACATCAGTAAATGAAGCCCTAATTCTTGGGTGAAGATTGATTCCAGCAGTACAACTGACAGTGGTTTGGGGGAGCCTGTGTCATGTGTTATGATTCTGAGCGTAAACCCATTTAACAAGCTTTTTCATATGGTTTAAACATGTCTGCCTTAATGCTGAAATATTACACTGCCTCTTATTTTTCAGCAGCGTAGTGCAAGGCGGCCCGCAGACCATTAGCTTTGAATAATAGTAAACAACGCGGGTGGATTTAGACTCTGTTTCCAAGTTTCAGCAGACTTGTAAAGCTCGACAGCTGTAAATTTGACTCATTTGCGCTCGTCGTGGCCTATGTTTACAATGAAAAGCTGTTCTGATAACCTGCCCTCAGATGATTTTACTTCTTCCTGTAAAACTGTAGGCCGTGCTCTCCTTCTCTGTCGGACAGTTCTCCTAAACTGAGTTCAAGGACTTTTTTTTATCGTGGGAAGCTCATAAAACAAACTCCTGTAAAGTGACTGTATTAAAACGTTTACAGCGAGTGGTTTTAATTAAGTGACTTTTATTTCCAAAACAGAGATTATTGTTGCATTTTGGCTGGTGTTGTATGAAGCTGTACTGTGCTTAAAGGAATGGACTGAATGTTTTCACGGTCGGAGAGAGTGACAATGATGGACACTGTTACTGTGTTTGAATCAGTTTTCTTTAAAAAAATGTTTTTGTTCAAATTGTTCAACCTATTTTCTATCATCAATAGTATCTATCTCTATGGTATTGTTCTATGATTCCATCTGTTGTTGCATCTGTTGTTGCATCATTCTGTCTTTTTCTCATTCTTTCTACCATTTTTTTTGTCATTAAATCCTGAGACCCAGACAAAAAGATATTTTGTAAGTTTAGTATTTTTTTATGTTATTACCTTGCTTAGAGCAGTGTTTCTCAACCACGTTCCTGAAGCACCACCAACACTACATGCTTTAATAATAATAATAATAATAATAATAATAATAATAATAATAATAATAATTCCTTACATTTTATAAAGCGCTTTTCTGGACACTCAAATGGCTTTACATATTTTTGGGGGGAATATCCTCATCCACCACCAGTGTGCAGCATCCACCTGGATGACACGACAGCAGCCATATTGCGCCTGACCCCACACCAGCTGATTGATGGAGAGGAGACATAGTGGGAAGCCACAATGGACAAAGGCCAGAGGGCAAATTTGACCTGGAAGCTGGGGTTAAATCTCTACTCTTTTTTCGAAGGACATCCTAGGATTTTTAACAGCCACAGAGAGTCGGGACATCGGTTTAACGTCACATTCGAAAGACAGTGCTCACTGAGCAGTATAGAGTCCCTTTCAATATACTGGGGCGTTAAGACCCACACAGACCGCAGGTTGAGTGCCCTCTGCTGGTCTCATTAACACCTGCTCACACCACCACAATTTTTACTGTTCTATTTACCATGCTATCATTCCATCAGTTGTTCTACCTATAGAACTACCCAGTTGTTCTTTTATAGAACCTGTCAGTATGTCAATCATTCTATGTATTCTTCTATCATTCTATCTACCATTTTATTCATGTCACGCTGTCTATGGTTTTAGAAATGTATATTATTATTGTTCATTTTTAAATAATTTTATCAATTGTTTTGTTGTGTATTGTTTATCTTTTGTTCTATCCATCCATCCATCCATCATATTCTTGAATGTCACTGCCTTAAATAACCAAAAACATTTGCAAAGCATCACATAACATGTTTAAAATTTGCACAAATTTTAAAAAATGCACAAAGTATCTAATTAAAACGATTTTATTTTCATCTCACTCTGCTATTTATGTAAATGTGTCAAAGACTCACACACATTCCTCTCCTCTGTTCTCTATCAGATGATGTCACAGTTATAAACACCTAGCCTGAGGTGGTAAAAAAAAGCCTGTGGTCACATTTATTTGACCAGAAGTCCTCTTACTCAGCAAATCCTGGGCCAGAAGCAGGTCTCATTCACCTGTCCAAACAATCCTTCACACACACATACACTTACACATATGTGAACTTCCCATAGATATTTTATTCTGTGCAGACTGTATATTGTATTGCCTGCTCAAACCCTAACCCTAAACCCAACCCTCTGCATTTTTTACATGTTTAAAATACTTAATTCTGTGTGATTTATGAGCTGACCCCACAAAGTCAATATTTACTTGTATATATATAGCTTTGTGGAAACATTTGGTGCTCACTACATTAGAAATACAAGGCAGACACACACACTGAGCTGCAGTAGAACATTTCTTTCTCATTCACAGCTGTTGGTCTTTACCATCTAAATGAAAAACACAGCTGAAAGGAAGAAAGGTGCAACTGACACAAATTGGGGCCAATTCAGGTAAATTGTGGCACTTTTGACATTGAGACGACAATCAAAAATAGACCTAAATTGACCCTGTCCCTTGTGCACAGTTCAAATGTACTACCCTTTTGTGATGTTAGGGATGAAAACATCCACAGAATTAAACTGCTGTAAAAAAGCGTCAGATAAATATTTTTTCAATTTTCAGCTATGATCAAAACTACTAAATGTTTTTAAAATGAGGTCACTGATTTGGTGAAGAAAAAAAAAACAGACAGAATGACGTATTTTTCAATATAAAAGTAATTGTGGACTGGATTTTTTTTTTTTTTTACCTTTTATCACAGTCTTGGACACGTGAATGATTTGTAGCAACATTTGGCTTTAATGCATTGTTAATTTTCATTTTTTCTCCATAATTTACTGATGGTGGCTGTTTTGGACCCATTTACTTACAGTATAACCACATTTGATGGTGCATAAATACACAGTCTTTGTTTTTGTTTATTCCATTTTCTGAGAGCTGAGATGCATATTTTGATTTTCTCAGACACATCAAGGTAAGTGCGCAAAGGTGACTCTCACACTCTGACAGACACATATACACACACTTTAATTTGCTGTTATACTCCATATAAAATCCAAAAACTAAGCTTTTTTCACAGGAACTATCTAAAGCAGAGATGCGCAAAAGTTGGCCCATTGTAACCTTTGATTTGGTCCACCATCCCATCTGAGAGGGGAGTATGATGGAGAGAGTTGAGGGGAATTACTTTAACACAGATCGTCATTTCTAATTTGACATAACCTTTTTTGTTTGTTTTGTAGCTGAGCTACACAAAAAGGAAACTGAAATTAAATGTTTCAATTAAATGTAAATGAATCAGATTTTTTTAAAATGTAAATACTGTCACTTGACAGATAGAGGATTATGCAGAAGACATCAGCAAGCCAATCAAGGCAAACACTAGTGTAATTCTGTTATAAATTATTCTGTTTTTACTGTAATAAGTTAATTGAACAATGTAAAAAAACTCATTTTAAACATTATTAAATAAATTAGGAAATTACCCATGGCAAATTGCCCCACTTATACTTCCCTTCGGCCCACTAGCCTCAATCAAGTTTAGATTTTGGTCCTTCATAAGAAAAAGTTTGGGCACCCATGATATAAAGGATTAATGATGCCAACTGATGATCAACAGAGAAAATTACAAATTTGACCACTTCCCAACAGGGAAAACCCCCAACAATCAAAAATGCATGATTACATGATCTCATGGTTTTGCAATCAAAAAAATGTGGATATAATGGAAGCCAAAGGGGCAAAAACAGCCATCAACAGTAAATTAAGGAGAAAAAAAAATGAAAATCAATCAAAAACAATGCACCAAAGGCAATGTTGTTTCACATGTCCAAGACTGTGATAAAAGGTAAAAATAAATCCAGTCCACAATTACTTTATAAATTGAAAATACATCATTTTGTGTGTTTTTTTTCTCACCAAATCAGTGACATAATTTATGAATTTGGCAATTAAAGAGTTGAAATCCAGTAATTTTCTAAACAATTTAGTAGTTTTGATCAGGACTAAGGCTGGTTAACAGATTTATGCAAAAGAAATTTTATATATATATATATATATATATATATATATATATATATATATATATATATATATATATATATATTTGTGTGTGTGTGTGATGCATTTTTACAGCAGTTCAATTTAGTGGATGTATTCATCCCTAACAAAACAAAAGGGTAGTAAATTTGCCTACACTGTAAAAAAAACAGTGTTTTTTTGGCAGCAGCATTTTCTTAAAATATGTGTCAAAATAAGATTTGTCACCAAAAATCATTCTGCTAGCTGAAACACAGAAAAAGTTATGGTCAAATTAAGACTCAAAATCTCCAGAGTGGATGAAAACATCTCCAACAGCACATAAGGGCTATATATAACACATTTAAAGGTTTTGGGGTCAGTGTCCAGTGCTTTTAAAAATAGTCTGAAGTCTGAATTTGTTTCAACAAAACTATGTTAAAAAAACAGTAATACTGTCAAATATTAATAAATATTTGCTTTCTATTTTGATAAAATTGTAAATATGATTTAATCTGTGATTTAAAAGTGATTTTGCAGCAGTTTATTTTATCTTTTTGTGAAAAGCGACTGGAAGTTAGCAACCAACATTGGTTTGAAATAGGGCTGCACGATATTGGAAAAACATAGCAATTTTACAATATAATTTCACCAGATGACTTAATATCTCTATTTGGAAATAATTTATAATGTTTAATCAGTTGGCATGATTCTGCTGTGCTAATTTATCTCCATAAAATCTAATAAACAATCTATAAAATGATTGGGGTCTTCCGACACATTGTTGCATTGTTGTCTGTGCTACTTGCAGTGCATTTCTGTATTTGCATGTGTTGTGAGTATTTTCATGCATAATCTATAAATACAATCAAAAAAGATACAATTGAAATAAAGTGTTTTGTCATTTTTCGAGTCTAATGGTATTCAAGTAACTGAATGATAAAAATAAATCAAATTAATCCAAAGTTAAAGTTACAAATAGTACAGTTTCCTATACCAGGATGTTTTTAAAATCATTATACAATCGTAGGCATCAAAAACACATGTAAATGATA
Source organism: Danio aesculapii (assembly GCF_903798145.1). Classification (NCBI taxonomy): domain Eukaryota; kingdom Metazoa; phylum Chordata; class Actinopteri; order Cypriniformes; family Danionidae; genus Danio; species Danio aesculapii. The sequence continues at coordinate 17,173,079 of NC_079442.1, read as the reverse complement.
AATTATATTACAAACTCATACTGCATATCCTGCGATGTGACTTGCGAATGATCACATTGTGATATCAATGCTGAAACAATATATTGTGCAGCCCTAGAAATATCAGTAGAACTACTATTGGAATCATTCTGTGATCTCCAATGATCTATGGTTTAAGCATGAATTATTTAATAGCATATTCCTGACTCCACGGTGGGTGGCTGGTTCCTGGAATCAAAACACGGAGGAAGATCAATATTATAAATTTAGAACAAATCTAATAACATACGCTGGTCTGCACATGCAGAGACGGAGTAAAAAAATCTCAGGGAAATTCCTCTGCTGAAATTTATATTTGTGATAAATATGAGCATAGAGAATAAATAAGATGGAGCAAATGGAAGGAATGTAACTGTGGCGCTATAAAACTCGACAACTGGCAGATCTTCTGTTATTGGTATTTATCATATGGCCTATTAATTTCACATCACTTCAGCTCACTTAAAAAGATTTTAGTAGAGAGATGCATGCCGTAATTTCAAAGGTCTCACACTGAGACCAGTGCTAATGATATGCTAGTTTAAACTACATTAATGCTTGATTATGACTGATTATATTTGTCTGTTTTCCAGTTTAAAATATTGGTTTGGCTCAGCATCAGTCCTGCTACACTAATAAAAATATTCTGTTCATATTTTTATTCCAACCGATAACAAATATGTCAGAGAGCAGACATGGTGTATATATATGATAGTGACTGCAGGACCCTTAGAAGCAGGAGACAGAGAGGGAGAAATTGGGGAAAATAGTGTTTGCTTTCTGTAGGGTTTGGAGTATCAGATGTTGGATCAACAGTAGCCGACTGACTGGACAGCATCACTGCACAGGTCAATTACTCCTTAAAGGATTCCTCAGTGTCATTAGAAAATATTTAGTGAGTGAAGGAGATGTGGGTGCACACCGTAGTGCACAAAAGAGAGAAAATTCACAGACTTTGCAAAGGATTATTCATCTATTCATCTATCTGTCTTTCTATCTATCTCTTTGGGCATCTATGCATCATCAACTAATCTTTTCATATTTTTATCCATTTGTATGTTTTTATCCTTCTATCCATCCGTCCATCTGTCCTCTATCCATCCGTCTGTCTGTCTGTCTGTCTGTCTGTCTGTCTGTCTGTCTATCTATCTATCTATCTGTATGTTTCTTTCCATTCATTTCTATATCCATCCTTCTACCATCCATCCATCTATCTATCCATCCACCCATCCATCCTTCTATCATTTTAGCCACCCATCCATCCATCCATTCATCCATCCATCATTCTTACTGTCCATCCATTCATCCATCCATCCATACGTCTTACTATCTGTGTATGTGTATGTCCATCTATCCATCTGTTCTAACTCTATCCATCATCCATTTATCCATCCATCCTTCTTACTGTCCATCCATCCATACGTCTTACTATCTGTGTATCTGTATGTCCATCTATCCATCTGTACTACCTCTATCCATCCATCATTCATTCATCCATCCATCCATCCATGCACCTTTCTGTACGTCTATCCGTGATGGATGGGCAGACAGACAGACGGACATACAGATGGACTGAAGGACATGATTTTAATTGATATTAGTCTTACTTTAGGTTTTCAGTTAGAAATACAGGCCAGAGGTTCAAGTCAATTATCTTGTGGCATGTGATTTCAAAATACTTACGATCAGCTTCGCTTATTTTATTTATTTATTTATTAATTCATTTAAGATGATGTATGAAAATCATGGATTGCTATAAAGTTTTAGACTGTGGACCCAAACATCCTCAGGCAGCCCTTTTTTCGTTCTCTAACTCTCTCAAACTGAAAAGGAGGCACAATTTATACTATTTTACATGCCGTGGAAAGAAAAAAATATATAGATATTATCACAAAGCTCTGATTGTTCAGTTTGAATGCACACGCACAAACAGACAGGAAACATTTACAGTGTTTATTTTCTACTGGCTATATACTGCTTCATGTGTTTTGTCCCAGCTGCTCTGAGCTTGTTTGATGGTAAGCTGTTGGGAGAATTACAGCAGCAGTTTGATAAATGTGAGAAGCAAGGGTTTGTGGCGAGCTGTCAGTCAAATGGGGAAAGTTAAAACAAGCCCCTTTTTATGAAACCGTTTCCATTCAGACCTGCAGGTTTGTGGCCTCCATCAAATTAAGAGGAAATGAACCTCACTTCCTGATGAAATTCTAGCTCGTGTACTTATAGGTGATAATAAACTGTTCATGACGATTAGCAGATTTTATGGTTTGTAGGTGATGAGTTCCTGACTGTTATGTCCAATGTCTTTACAACAGGGAACTCTTCAATACATACATACAGTAGGAAAGAGAAAATACTGAAAGGTTCTCTTTATTGTATGTAATTTTATAGTTGAGATTTATTACTACATCTAGGTACACCTTGTAATGTTGAGCTTAATTGGATATATATATATTTTTTTGGCAAATTGTTACTAATTCTTTCTAATTTATGCAGTGCAACTGTGATATTAGATAAAACTCTGTAAATAGAATATTATTCTATTATCAAAATCTTTTTGACCATACTCAAATACATGTAAAAAAATTAAATAAAACAGCCATTGGGTTTGTCCATATTGTACTTATATTTTATGGGTAATAAGTTTAGTAAGGCTGTGTTCAACAGTTTTTCTGGAGGCTATCATATATTACTTTCGATGGTAGCGATGCATATGCCTTCTCTCTTTCTTGCTCTTTCTCTCTCTCAAGCACGTATACATGCTCACATGCACATACCTTATGTCTTTTCAGGGTGGACTGAATAAATGTACAATCTGTATATCCTGCATTTTGCCTTTTGATAAGCATTCTTTTGTGTCTGGCTTTGGCTTCATTAAAGGGGACTTTGCTGTGTCTCCCGTTTTCAAAATAAGAGTTCCTCACATATGGTAAGTTTAATATAAACTTAGGCAAACTTAAAAATAGGGTAGGAAATTTATCATTGTTGTAATCCCACTAGGAAATATTGTGGCAGATCAAACAGCCTGAGGGATGCACATTAAAAATCGTGTGCACTGATGATGTTTTTTTTTTTGCATTTTTTTGTTTTCGCAAATCCACTAGAGCCTGTGGTGTCGCTTTTACAGATCTCAAATTTCTCTCATGAGTGCCCTTTAATCATTTTCTTTTCGTCTTAGTCCCTTTATTAATCCAGTGTCGCCACAGCGGAATGAACCGCCAACTTATACAGCATATGTTTTATGCAGCGGATGCCCTTCCAGCTGCAACCCATCTCTGGGTAAGCAAATTTAATCATAAAAGGGAAAGAAGTAAAATGCTTGTGACATATGGCCAGGTATGGTGTCCCATATTCAGAGCACATTTTTGTTGTGGTGTCTGAGGAACAGTTGGGCTTTCCGTGCAATGCTTAATGGTCTCACCTCAGGTGTGGCATTGATTACCACACCTACAATCTCTGTCGGTACTGAGACTCAAATCCACAACGTCTGGGATACAAGTTTGACTCTAACCACTAGGCCACAACTGACACTTTGCTGATCTCCTAGTAAGTGTATACAAGTTGACATCTCTGCACTCTCAAAAAAATTAGTTAAAAGTTATGCGAGCTGTCACTGGGCTGGTACCTTTTCAAAAGGTACACACTTGTACTTAAAGGGTCCATATTGGTACCTTAAAAGTGTATATTAGTACCTAAAAATTTTAAAAGGAACACTTTTGTACTTTTTAGGTACTAATATGTACCCTTGAGGTAATAATATTGGCCTTTTAGGTACAAGTTTGTACCTTTTGAAAACCTACCACCTCAGTGACAACTCGTGTACCTTTATTTCTGAGAGTGTGGACTAAAAAACAATGCTTGCAGAAACATTTTGCTTTATAAAGTGCCACAGTTCTGTCTTGACTGGGTATCATTTGACAACAGTGTTGCCTTCTGAGTGAAAAAATGCTAAAGAAATCAAAGAGAGATTTCTGTAATTTCTGATACACTCTTAAAAATAAAGGTTATGTATTGGTATCAATGGCTCCATAAAGAACAATTCTATTCAAATAACCTCTTTATAGTGAAACAAAATGTTCTTTAGATGTTTAAAGTGCTCTATACACTAAGAAAGGGGCTTCTCTTAAGAATTGTTCACTGGAAGCAAACAAAAATGGTTCTGCCAAGCCATCACTGCAAAACACACCCTAGAAACCTTCCTTTTTAAGAGCATATTATACGAAATGAAAGGACTGTTATCTAACAAACAAAAAATTCAGAAACTAGATTCACTTGCTGTACTAAGATTGTGGTGAAACGGTCCACCACTTCTTTGCCTCAGACATATTTAACTCCACTAATTTCCATGAACCATTTAACCATTTCCATGGATATTTTTATTAATTACATTCTAAAATCCCCCCTTAGCAGTTTCATCACATTGTCTCTGCAGGGAGCAGTTCTGGAGACACTGTCCCACTTGAGGCATTACCCTAGAAATCCTGTAGGATATTTGGTTACTCCTCTGAGGCAGCTGGGTCTGGGTGGCGGGGCAACTTGTGGTCAGCTCTGCTTCTCTTTGAAAGAGGATAGTGGGTGTTGAACCTGGATATGCTAGGATGTATGGTAAGCTGTGCTATGCTGAACAGATGAGCAGGTCTTAGTTTGGCTCAGTCAACAACCATTTAACAGACAGACGATCATCGGGGAGCGTGGGAGATGAATATCTGGGGTTAATGGAGTGTCTCAGAGGCCATGAAGGTTTGAGTGAGTGGCTGCTGAAGGGCTGTTTGCTAGCGGTTAGATTGGTAAAGTGGCAGTCAGATGATTGTTGGTTCATTTTTCAGTCAAGTTGTAACCGGCGCTGTAACTGCTGATGAAGGACCAGAGTCAACCGTTGTTGATGTCTTTCAACAAATGTGCACTTCACAAAATGAGTTGCAGATGCGTGTGCAGTACTGTAAGTGGGCTTTTGGATAGGATGAACCTGACCTTTAAATGTCGAAGGTTTGGGCTGGAATACAGAAATGACAGGTACATATGTCAAAACAATCATATTCAAGTTTGAGGGATGGGATGTTGTACAGTGGCTGTCAACTCATTTTGCTTCAAAACCCAGATTTTATGTGATTTAAAATGGCAAGTCAACACGATGCCAAACCTTTTTATCGTTAGAGAAAACATCTGTCTTTGAAAGGCCTCAGATTTGCGTATTCATTTATATTTGTGACCATGGACCAGTCATAAAGGTCCATTTTTGAAATTTTAAATGTATACTGTACATTCTCTGAAAACTGAATAAATAAGTTTTCCATTAATGTATAGTTTGTTAGAAAATTACAAGTCACAAATTACAAGGCTGGAGACACAACTATTTGAAAATCTGGTGTCTGAAGGTGTAAAACAAATCTAAATATTGATAAAATAAACTTTAAAGTTGTCCAAATACATTTTTTGGTAGGATTACATTGTACAACCCCAAACCAAAAAAAGTTGAGGCAGTATGGAACCCCCCCACCCCAAAAAAAAAAATTTGAAACTAGTTATTTTTAAATGTACTTTGACTTGTATTTCATTGCAGACAATACAACAAACATTATTTAATGTGTTCCTCAATATTTTTGTTGTTTTTAAACACATATTACCACGTATTCCAATTTTGGTTCTTGAAACGCATTTGAAAAACAGCATTTACCACTCTGTGATGTTGCTATTACTTTTCACAACACTTAAAAGATGTTTAGGGACTGAAGACACCAAGTGATGAACAGTTTCAGGTGTCATTTTGGCCCATTCTTCCTGCAAACAAGTTATAAGGTTGGCAACAGTACGGGGTCTTTGTTGTGGCATTTTGCACTTCAAAATGCGCCACACGTTCTCTGTTGGAGACAGGTCGGGACTGCAGACAGGCCAGTAAAGTACCTGTATCCGCTTTCTCTGCAGCCACATTTAATGTGTGCAGAATGTGATTTTGCATTGTCTTGTTGAAACATGCATGAGCATCCCTAAAAAAGAAGGCAGCATATTGTGCTCCAAAATCTCAATGTACTTTTCAGGATTAATGGTGCCATCAAAAAAGTGCAAGTTACCTTTGCCAACGGCACTGACACAACCCCATACCATGACAGACCCTGGCTTTTGTACTTGTTGCTGGTAACAGTCTGGATGATCCTTTTCTTCTTTGGTCCAGAGTACAGGGCGTACATTTTTCCCCAAAATATACCTCAAATACTGATTTATCTGACCACAGTACACATTTCCACAGTGTGATGGTGCATGCCAGATGCCTCTAAGCCCAAAGAAGTTGAAGAACCTTCTGGACACTGTTAACATAGGGCTTCCTTTTGGCACAGTACATGTTTAACTGGTATTTGTGGATGTAACTACATATTGTGGTACTTGACAAAGGTTTTTCAAAGTAGTCCTGAGCTCATGTGGTGATATCGTTTATAGATGAATGGCGATTCTTGATGCAGCACCGCCTGAGGGATCGAAGATCATGGTTGATCAGCTTAGGCTTGCACCCTTGTCCCTTACACACTGAAATTCCTCCAGATTCCCTAAATCTTTTAATTATGTTATGCTCTGTTGAAGGTGAAATTTCCAAATGCCTTCCTAGCTTTCATTATGAAACATTGTTTTTAAATATTTCAATAATTTTCTCACGTATTTGTTGGCAAACTGGTGATCCTCGACCCATCTTTGTTCCTAAAGAACTAGACCTTTCTTGGATGCTGCTTTTGTACCAAATCATAATTACAATCACCTGTTGACATTACCTGTTTCAAATAACATCATTATTTAACCAATTTACCTGATTACCAGCCTTAAATTGCTCCTGTCCCAACTCTTTTACAATGCAGGTCTGAATGACAGGAAAGGAATGAAATGAAATGAAGTTGACCAGACAAAACATGAAATATGTTGTGTTCATATTGTCTGCATTAAAATGCAAGTAAAAGTAAATTTCAAAATCACTACTTTCCTTTTTATTAGTGTTTTCCTTACTCTTCCAATTTTTCCTAAATTGAGGTTGTAAAAAAAGTTTACATTGTAAAAACAAAAATCCCCTATTTTAACACTTGATAATAGACACATTCTTCCACAAATGTTTACTTTCATTTACGATTCAGATTAGCCGACTGTAAAGATGGGTATTCTGACGTTGTTACTTGCATTCTATATGTTTTGACACAAGAACTTGTATAAAAAAATCCCTCAGCTTTTGTGAGCTTGAGAGTGAAACTTGCACAGGTGAGCGTTACATTTATGTTGCATCTTATGCTGGATAAACCGATGCATTCATATTTTCAGCATTAAGCTGCTGTCACGCTGGACTTTTCTCCCCATAGATTTCCATTCAAACGCAAGTTCATGCATCAAGTTTCACAGTTCACTGCATTGCAAAGTTCAAGCTTGGTGAACTCTGACCTGTAAAATTGCATTACTTGACGGCATGAGACCAATCGAGGATCAAACAATGACCTCTTGGACAGAAATTTAAAACATGGACCAATCGCTTTTTAAACGTCTAATCATCTTGTTTAATCCCGCCCCTTTTCGCAGCGATGTACAACAGGATTTCGCAAGCTCAAACTCTAGTGTGACCACAGCTCTGTAAACTCTGGTCAATGCACTCTCTGATCATCTGTGTGATTTCGAATTGAACCAAATTGATTGTATGATATTCATAATTAAACTGAAACTTTAGACTAGCATGGTAGGTTCACACCCAACCTAAAAACACTGCATTATGCTATATTAGCATCACATGAAATATCCAAAATTTCATACTTTCCTATTATATAGTAGGTACAATATCATAGTATTTTTAAACAGAACCAAGAATGACACTACTCAAGAGCATTTATTACTGAGATGAAAGTGGCGTAACTGATGCAGATAGGTCATTTGACAAACCCTGTTCAAATCTCAGTTATGTAGATGTTTTCATGTGTTTCACCTTGCCCAATGACTCCACGCAGGGAGTGCAGATTATCTAGGAAAAGGACTGACAGCACATTGATTGATTCTTTCGTCAATCTCACTCTAGTCCTCTTGCCTGCCTTAGTCCACAAATCATTTCCTTGGATGACGAGACTCAATACCTCTGTACAGTATTTTGTCTGGCTACACAGTGGATGTGGAAAATAGCTCTACGGTGCAGTCTGCCTGGCTTTGCTTGGCTGCTGCACTGCTGTTTTCCTTGGCCACTGGTGTTAAAAGATGAGTAGCTGGAGTCAGGGGCAGCAGAAGACCCAGAAGCCTTTGAGGATCAGACAAGGCTCCATAGCCCATGTGTGGAACGTATAAACAGCTCCTTCAATGTTTACATATGGCACATGACTCTCCCAGCATGCACCGCTTTCTCCCACAGTCGACTCCGATCCAGACAGGAAGACAAAAAGAAAGGAAAAATAGAGGAGAGAGACAGGACATTCCAGAAGGCTGCAACTGAACTTCCTGTTAGAGAGAATCAGGAATGCTGTGTGAGTCTGTTTGCAGACAAAATTGATATAAAAGGGCTTTCCCTGATTATACAGCCCAGACATAAAATTTGTGACTGGAGATGGAAAATATGCAATAGATCATTTTCAGATTAAAAAAAGAAAAAAAAAATGCTATAAATATGCTAATAAAATAGGTAATGTCTATTCAATGACACTTGATATTTTATATTGATTAAGGGGACATTTACAAAATAATCTCTGTCAAAACCATCCCTATTTAAATAGATTCATAAGCGAATGATTAAATTCTGTTTAATCTGCATTAGCATTAAAAGGGGTGTACAAAACCACATACTTTCCTACTCTATTGTATGTCAAAATTCATAACATAGACACATTACTATGCCATGAGGGCACGCGAGAGAATTTGTGAATGGAAGTCAGGTGATAATGACAACATGGCGGATATAGTACATTTGCATAGATATATACACTAGATATCGCATACGGACCCTGAGCATGCGTCAATAGCGCTGCCATATTTGTACAGTGCTCCCAGGACAAGTGTCATTCAACCGCACTAGTCAAGACAGTGTTACTACGTGAAGATGCTGGACTTTAGCGTTGTCTACCGGTGTAGTAACGAGCAAACAAAGCACAAAGGCAAAACATTTCATAGGTAAGATTTAGTTTTTTACGTTTTTGTATGTCATTGATGATAATACAGTCAGTAGTGCATTCACCATATGGCAAAGTAGCACCAACTCACACTAAATACTCGGCTTATGCTTTGTTTTGTTTTGTTGAATAAAATCAGCAAACAATGCAAAGGAAATATGACAACGGGATGCTGCGGTGTCAGAAACTTGTATTATTGTCGGCTAAGTGAATGAGTCGTTCATAACTAAGATTCATTCACAAACGAATCGCTCCCTCCGTATGAGAAGTGAAAGCAGGAGAGGGGGTGTGTTTCAGGACACAGATTAGATCAAATTTAACAGGGAGGGTGTATAGTACATTTCCATACACAAACACAAGCTTTTTGTCTGGAATGCCAGTGCGATCATTGATCCATCAATGTAGATAAGTGATGTAAAATTATACGTTTAGTAAATTAAAAAATAAATTGCATACTGACCTCCGGGAAAACTCCCGATCATAGATATATGTATATATGTATATATCTCTGACTCTGGATGGCCACAGTCCTCCACTGCACCTTGGTCCTGCATTCATTTCAAAGGAGCGCTACCCTGTACTAAAATGGTGGCTCTGATGACGCGTTCCTTCCAATAGACAACAACAGGGTAGGCGACATCTAATGTATATATCTATGGTACGTCTGAATTCCATTCATACTACTCACATATATTATATATATCATATATTTGAACAGTTGTGAAGTAAGTTTACATTCAAATGTAATATATGCATAAGTAGTATGTGATTTTTGATGTAGATACAGTGGCTGATAAAAGGCAGGCTGATAAAAAGCTGTTCTGCAGGGTTACATTGTTACACCAGTAGGTGGCGACAAGAAATATTCATGTTTTGCATTCGTGTTTTGTGCGCTGTGAATACCTACGTGTGTGCATGAGAGAAAGAGAGAGAGAGAGAAAGAGAGAGAGAGAGAATGTGAATCCAAGCGAATGCACACACGACATTAGTCACCATTCGCAAGTTAAAGCAAAAGTATTGGCCCTCAACAATATTTTAAGCCAATCAGATTTCTTATGTTTACACTCAGTCTCATTGGTTGGTGATTGTTGTTTGGCCCGCAGTAAGCAGCGAAAATAAACAATAGCACAGGGGCCAAGCTAAATAATATTTGTATTTTTAAATCAAAAAAGATCATGAGAAGATGAAACTGCATAAATGGATCAGGATAGATGGAGAAAGACGCAAAGCAATCTCAAGTCAGTCAGAAAACATGACAGGTAATTGGGGGCTCTTCTTGAAGATTAGACAGAGTGAGTCACTTAATTATTTGTGTTTCACTTGTCACATAATAGTGAAGTGAATTGAATAGTGATTGTTCATATTGTATATTATTGTAGCTACATGATTTTTTTATCCATGACTGACCTATATCGTTATATATGGCACAAATTAATAAAAGACCGTTCAGAAATGTGAAGCTCTTTTTTGTGCTATCACCGTTTAATGACGTCATGTTCCGGGAAAACTAAAATTGTTTGGTGGACGTTGGTCACGGTAACTTTAATTTCCTGGTTTTGTTCTGGGATTTTTCATTTACAAATTAAGCACTGTTCATAACCAATTAAGTCTTAAATAGACAGCCCCGTATAACATGTCACAATTATTTTGTTTATAGTATTATGGTTAAATGAATCTCAGCTGTGACGTTCAACTCACAACCGAATTTCAACACAATTATTTTCCAAGGTCTTATATGTACAGTTATTTCTGACGCCAACATACACTGAACTGCGCTCACCTAGAGCTGCCAGAGGCCATTTTAAAGCCAAATACACCAACTGACACATGACCTATTATCAACAATAACACGTGAAGTTTCACCAGCCTCCAAATAAGTTTTGTGTTATTTCAAAAGTCTCTCAGTTGGTCTGACTGAATCGAAGTATGTAGTTTTTGTCATGTGTGTTTTATTTCAACAGAGCCAATGACAGTTGTGACAGCTGTATAAAGAAATGGCTGTAAGCTGAAATTAGTTTCTAAATGGCAATGAGGTGAGTGCTTTTCACAGACAGAATAGAGTGAAACGACGAGCCCCTGGACTGCACAACACAACTCTATACATAATTCTGTCAATACAGGCTCTACATGGAAGCAGTTTTACATTTAACAACAGCACATTCTGGCACCTATCGTGGGTGCGTTTCCCAAACAACAACATAACTCATGACTGAACTATCATAGTATGATGCATTGTTTGGGAAAAGAACGATGTAGTGTGTTTCCGAAAACCATAGTTTCTCTGTCGCAAATCCATCGCTTGAACCACGTAAGTTATAACAATATATATATATATATATATATATATATATATATATATATATATATATATATGTATATATATATATATATATATATATATATATATATATATATATATATATATATATATATGTATATATATATATATATATATATATATATATATATATATATATATATATATATATATATATAATGACGCTCTAAACGGTGCGGAGTAACAACTTCTTTAGAGAAAAAAAACCATCATTTTTTGTGCAAATTGTATTGTTTTACATGCACACGCATTAAATAAGAATCCAATATTAGGCTTGTTTTGGTAAAACAATGAACTCATTTTCCATATTACCTCTAGTACTACCTTCAGTAGTCCACATTAACACCCATTTCTCAATATGGCATATGTTACCTCATGTCATTAAACTTATAAAATCTCTAAATGCATATTTCTCCCACTTTAAGACTGTTCAAATTACCCAAAACATGTTGTCCCACATCATCAAACATTTTTGATAATATGGGACAATAATAAATCTTCAAGAAAACAATTAAAACACGTTTTTAATATCTTTAATACATATTTTATTACTTAATTAGATCACAAAATATATTTGACTACAATTGTAAACATTGTCTTATTTTATAGAGGTTTATGTCATTAACATTAACCTAGTCAGATTCCTATGTCACTGACCTTGTCATCCAATTTCCAGGAGAGCTTCTTAACTGACAAGTACCCTGCCCCCCTCTGTGGAATCTCCCCAATGAAGTCATATGAATTAACTCACATGAAGTCCATGCAAAATTTATAATAAAAGTCCTGTTGACTGAATTTTGTTAGAACATAAATAAACACACTTAAGTTTAGGTGTCCCAGATTACCCAATTACCCAATAAATAACCTACTATAAATTAAAACCATTAACATATGCTAGGCCTACATAATTTGTTTTTACAAGCTTTGGAGACGTAACATAATTCCCGTTTTAAATCATAGGTCACGAATAGATTCGTCATTAGCCACGGCTGCGTTCAAAATGACATAAATGTTTTCAAAGTGCATTTTAAGGGAGCACAATTGTCAATATGAAGATCGCTAAAACTGAACTGTAAAAATACTTTGAAAGAAAATTACACCTAAGAGAGATAATGTTTTTTTTTTTTAATTCCAAGTTTAAATGTTGGAACATTCGAAAGAAATAGGGCTTAGGGGGGGAAACTGGGAATTGAACACAGCCATGATGCTAACTACAGCTCTAGAGGTGTAGTTGCAAGTGTATAAGTTTGTGAATGTTCGTTGGAATGATGGATTTGGGAAACGGCAAATCTACAAACTATGCTTGTAACGACCTTGCGACCTTAGTTGACTAACAGTGGTTTTCGGAAACGCACCCTTAACAATTATTATTGAAAAAAATTACTTGCGCACACACATACACTTGCAAATATGCAAACAAACAGATAAAGATCACTGACACATTTTTTTCAATATTAGTGTTATATGTATTTAGAATGTAATAAACTTTTACTTTTCCTTTAATATTTGCAGTTTTACAGAAGTGCCTTTTATTGTGATACTATTAGTTTGAAACTATGGGCTCAATTATAACTATCTAGGCGCAAAGTCTAAACCACACGGCGCGAAAGCATTACGGGTGTGTCCGAATTCTCTTTTGCTATTTTACAAACCGAAAAATAAGTTTGAGCCGCAGCGCATGGTCAAACAGGGTTGAGCTTATTCTCTTAATGAGTTATGGGTTGGGCCAGACAGAATCTGCGGATGTTTTTTGCTATTTCTGTGGAGAATTTTGGTAAAATTCAGCGGATTTTTGCGGAATTATTTGGGAGTATCTTAACTAAAACCTTAATATGTGAAATAAAAATAACACCTTTTTAACTTTTATTTAATGTTTAAAATGCAAATCCAATTAGATCCACTTTATTTGGTAAACAAAGCAAGTCTCTCGAATAATATATCAACTGAACAACAGAAAATATTACTGTACAAACTGTATTGTACATAAATCAGATGAACATTTTAATGTTAATCAATAATATTACTGTAATTAATTTAAAAACTGAATAAATATAGATTTACACACATTTACTCAAGTAAATAAACAGAATTAATGATGGGCTGAAAATCAGCGGGATTCTGTGTGCGCAGATTCCGTGCGGGCCTAGATGTGTATGTTTTAAGCATAACGTGCAAAGAGTCAGTTGCGTAATGATCAGTTGTGTCGCGCCATGGCGCATTTGCTATTTACATAACAGACTTAGGAGAAAAACTGAATGAAAAAACTGAATGCTTCACTAGCGAGAAAACAGTTCAACAGACCATCTGCAGCGCGAGGATAAAGAATAAGCCTCCTCCACTCAGCCTCTTTACTTTCTCTTTACTTTACTTTTACTCTTTACTCCTTTACTTTAATGGATAAGGAAACAGTGGACTGTCACTCCACTGAAGACATCCATTTGCCTACATATTTAGTTTTGTTTGTTAAGCGCAAAGATTTGTTTTAAAACTATTTGTAAATTCAGTTCTAATTTCCAGAAAACGAATAAATGAACAATAATAACGAAGTGTGGTTGAAAAACTGAGTTATATCCAAACACGTTCTATTCTTATGCCCCAATTCCTGTGTGTATTAAGCGTTTCAACTTGCATAGGCGCATAACTAACTCGTTCTGTGCTGGACTTTAGACCAGCTTTTACTTGGTCAATGGCATGGTCTATTTCAGTTTCTCAAAATAGCAATACACCAACAATGCGCCATAACACACCTCCTTTTTAGACCGGCACACCCATGAGTCCACAAAGTAGCGCATATGGATTTGCTCTTTAAACAATTTGGCGCAAAATGTGAAAATTAGGGTTGTGCTGGTCTGAAAATCACAACAAATCTCGTCAAACACGTTTTGCACCTTATTGCACTAGGTAAATGATATGGCCCTACATATGGTTCAATAATTAAAAGTAAATATGATACGGTAAAAAAATCGTCTAGGGACGTATGGCCATTAGATCATTTCAAACTACTAAAAATGTAAATAAAAGTTACTTTGTTAAACTTTTTTTAAACAAAATTGGTTGTCGGAGCAGAGATCAAGGTCCCATAATGCAATTCAAAAGTATAAGTAAACAGAAAACACAGATTGAATCATGAGCTAAAGAAAACCGATATACAGTATTTTTACAGAGCAGTATTATACAGTACACTCTCTAAAAGGCATTTCTGTGAGGGGTATTCCTAAATTTAATTCTATGTTAAATTACCTACAGTAAAAGGAACTCTTTTACATGGAAATAATTATAATTAACTTTTTTTCCTCTTGATGTTTTATGCATTTGATTTACATGCCTCAGTTTCTGTTTTTCATGTTCTGTGCTTTTATGTTTCTGCTTTAAAACCATCTGCACAGAATTGAAATCGCCAAATCACAGAGGGAGGAACAGGATCTTCTGACCCTGATTAGCTGTTCAAACTCCTGACCCCCTATCAGTCTGATCTCAGATCAGATATCCAGAGCTTCGAGAGCTGCAAATAAACAGTCGAAGACTGCCGGGCAGCTTCAGTAGGTCTGGGTAACAGAGCCCTGGTGAGCCATTTGGCCCTGTCTGCACATTCGCTCCGCTCACTGTGGAGTTTAATGGTGTGTTTTTTTAACAGCCTCCATCATTCAGAACGAGTTTGGGTCGAGCGGCAGCAAGCCACGCAGGGGGAACTTGGTCAGATTCCAGCGCTTTCATTTCATTTATTATTACTGTAGGTACTGTATGAAAGGAGCCTGTACGAAATATCCCTGTGAGAGTGCCAATCTGAGATAATCTGTCATTTAAATAGGATCATTCAATTTTTTTTAAAGAAAAGAATACTTTTATTCACCAAGGATGCATTAGATTGATTACACGTGACAGAGAGATACATTCATATTGTTATGAAAAAAGGATGTGCTTTGATTTTATATTAATCAAAGAACAAAGCCCTTTACAATATTAACCAAACGATTTCAGCTGTGATAATAATGAGATTTATCACTTATGAACCAATAATATTGAATATTAAAATAACATCTGATGTATGACACTGGAGTAATTATGCTGAAAAATATGCTTTGCAATACCAAGCGAAAAAATATGAAGAGTTCAGATGCAAAAACCAAAAAGTGCCGTCTGAATTTTTCTTCTAAAATTTGCATTTTTATCAATAGTGTATCCGTAGTGTATGAGTGTGAGTGAGTGTGTATGGATTTTTCCCAGAGATGGGTTGCAGCTGGAAGGGCATCCGCTGCGTAAAACATGTGCTGGATAAGTTGGGGGTTCATTCCGCTTTGGCGACCCCAGATTAACAAAGGGACTGAGCTGAAAAAAAAAATGAATGAATGAATTGAAACATTCATTTATTAATTTTCTTTTCGTCTTAGTCCCTTTATTAATCCGGGGTCGCCATGAATTTAAACAAAGAAATTAAATGTAGTAATATTTTAGTAAAGTTCTTAAAAATAACTTAATTTGTTTGTTTGAATTCAGCCCAAAACAATTGTTTACAACCACTTAACTTAACATTTTTTAGTAAATCCAAGGAATCACCTTTAAATAATTTTTTTTCAGTGCAGCGTTACCCACTGCACCACAGCGTCACCCTAATTTATTATTTTTATTTTATTAAAACTATCATTGAACTGCTTGCAAATACACTTTGAAATAACGCATGACCAATTTGCTTTGTATTCATTTGAATTACTTTTTAGGATGCAATTTCTAACAATACTTAAATCATTGCCCATCCTGAAGCCTGAGGAGCAAATCAGTGCAGTTTTTATCCTGTGTTTATAAGACTTTTGAATAACACCATACTGTATTTTAATATCATTGATAGCTAGTATGTAATAATAAATGTTTAAATAGTTAAACTAGCACAAATTGTAAATATTATAACAAACTGTTATATTTATATATTGATATATTTTTATATATTTATGAAAATATAAGCTTATTTATTATGTAAGGTTTTTTTTTATGTTTTTTATGTTCTTGCTGGG
The DNA here is from genome assembly GCF_903798145.1 of Danio aesculapii. Taxonomy (NCBI): domain Eukaryota; kingdom Metazoa; phylum Chordata; class Actinopteri; order Cypriniformes; family Danionidae; genus Danio; species Danio aesculapii. The sequence goes on along the minus strand of NC_079442.1, from coordinate 17,156,613 downwards.
TCCGATGTACTGTAATTTCATTCTACATTACAATCTATTGTGATATTTTTAGAGACAAAAATAAAGGAAACTGAAACTGGCAAATATAAAATGTATAGTAACTTTGAGAAGGCATAATATAATAAAAATAGAGTCACTGTGAGATTTCATATTGCTTTTATAACAGTCATTAATTGCTAGTAATTATAACAAATTGCTACAAAGACTCAACTAGGATTTGTTGATGTTGACCAATTTGGCATCGTACGATGTCTAATGTGAAACATCACGATGGACGATGGTATCGTCGTTGTAGGCGGCAGTTAATTAATTATTTTTTAATAATTAATTAATCCATAACAAATTAATTATTTTTAGCCTACCATTTCAACTACCTGACCCACATGGTCTTTGTTTAACCCATAACTAAATCATAAATAAATAGCGATAAGTTGCACACAAATTACCACCTGTCAATTACTTTTTCCGCAGGACTCTGGCATGAATAGGCAGAGTGATCTGTGTCGTTATAATGGTGTCAACAAACTAGGTTGGTAAAAAAAAGTGTACAACCAACAGCAACCAACCAACAGTATCTGAGGTTTCCACTAAAATGACAAAGTACAAGCGAGAAAGCGAGAGGTTGAAGAAGTGTACTGACGCTGTGACACGTTACCTGATAGATTCAAAAGACAGAAGAGTCGTTAGATAGGACAAGATTAATTAAATATCAGTTGTTGTTTTTTTTCTAACTTTATTAATCCCCTTGGGGCAATTCATTCCGACATGGTGGTGCTTCACATATAACAAGAATGACACATCAACACTTAACATCAAGTACAAATAAATAAATAAATAAATAAAATAAAATAAAAACTAACAATAATACATCGATTAACTACATTTATTACGTAACCGAATTGCTTCAGGCACAAAAGTAAATTTCACAACTATAGTGAGACGTGATCCAGCGGTACATCCTTGATAAACTGTCCGACGTGCACTTTTCTCTGGGGGTTTGCGCTCAAAGCACCCGCTGACTGCCTGGAGATCAGACGTGCACATATACTGCAGTGCATGGCAGAGTGTGTGTTGTCACGTGATGTGCGTTTTCAGCAGTATAGTGTGGACTGAGATCTTTTAAGTAATGCTAGCTTAAACACCAGTGTGGACGTGGATCGTTTTTGTTCAAAAATGCCATTTTAAAACTAAGACGTATTAGTGTAAACAGGGCCTAAGTGTGTATTTTTCGTGAGCAGGTTGCTGCTGCGACAGGGGCGGGGCAGAGGATCGTGATGCTGGCTCAGCATCGTGATGTCTATCGGCCAGCGACGGTCATCGACCCACGAAGCAGACGCTAAGAGCAGACTCACATGTGGATCCACATGCAGTTTATTAATCGAGGTTGTACAGACGTTATCTATCATGAACATTACCAAGCGTTTCTCCTGGTTTGTTTTTCTGTTTCTTTTAATCCTTGTCTTGTTTCTCGTCCTGATCCATTGCCGCCTAGTCTGACCTCTCGCCTGTAAATTGACCAAGATTATTGGATTGCCCTTATTATATCGTTTTGCTCTTGTTTTTGACCCTTACCTGTACGACCTCGATTAATAAGTGAGGTTTATTAATAAACTAATTTCGAGAGGATCACGTGCTTATGATTTATCACAGCCGGTCTCGTATTAAGCTAATCAGTATCGTCCAATCATATGAGCCATAAGCTACTATAAATAACCACAGTTTTCAATCCACCTTATCTTCGTTTGGAAGAAACCCCCCTTCCTCCCCATTCTCCTCCTTAACCTTAGATCGGGCAGCACGGAGGCCCAGTGGTTAGCACTGTTAGCCCCACAGCAAGAACACTGCCAACCCTGGTCCTGCCAGGTCGGTAGGTGTTTCTGTGAGGAGTTTGTATGTTCTCCCCGTGTCCGCGTGGGTTTTCCCCGGGTTCTCCGGTTTCCTCCCATCCAAAAAATATACATCATGCATAACAATGAAACATTTGTCTAGCCCCTTCTTTTTTCCTCACGTGTTCCCTTAGCTACTGCAGACGGGGAGTTCTGAGATCCACCGAGCTCAGGCTCCCCTCTCGCTCTGCAAACGGGAGGAAGCCCCGGGCTCGAGGATCCCTTGAGCTCGGGGCTCTCTCCCGGGACAGCATGCCAAACAAGCTATTGATGAATCATCAGCTAAGTGTGAACTCTTGAAACTGCATGTGGATCCACAAGTCTGCTCTCAGCTTCTGCTTCGTAAAAGAAGACTTGGACTTATAGTCCATATACCAGCAGATTTGTAGTCCATTAGCGATCAGCTCAGGCTGGATCGCTGGTGATCGTGACACAACCCTATGCTCAACTGTGTGAAATTTGTGGAAAGATTGAAATGGCATTTTAAAAGATTAGTAAAAATACGATCGCAAAATGGGGTCTTCTCAACAATTCCTTAGAAAAAAGAAGTTTTCAGTCATCAGTTCTTAATAGAGCATTTCTGCCTCAGTGTTGATGAACATCCAAACCGTTTCCCACCATAAACAATGTTTTGTGGAAAGGAAAGGTCCCTATGGTGTTTAAAGGTTCTTCATGGAACCAATGCCAACAGAAAACCTTTACTTTTAAAGAGTCTACTCCAATAATCTGTGACTTCTAACAAACGAGCAAAAGAAATCTTTAAATTACTTTTTAATATGTAAGTATTTAAAGTAGAGCAGACTTTTACATCATGCTGTGGATTTCAAGCAAGGCCATTTTTCAGATGTATTAGCGGCTCCCACGCCTCCTGACATGAGTTTAACAGAACACACAGATGAGCAGAAGAATGTCAAGGTTTGCAAAACCCCCTCTGCTGTGACTCTAAGTTTGACTTATGTCTCTCTCTCCTCCACTCTCTTTCTCTCTCTTCCTTTTGCCAGTAGTCTGTCTATTTGGACTTGATTAGAGCAACATAGTGCTGTGACTGAAGTTAAGCACCTAAATATCTTAAGTAAATTGTTAAAATTTACAATAAGATTGGTAGTTAATATTGGAGAAAGCAAAAAAATTACTAACGTTTATCTAATCTTTCATTCAGGATTATTTCATAAATAGATCAGGTTTATTAGAGTGCTCAGATATGAATGGTGATATTTGGAATGATTTCCTAAGCTATAAAGTATTTTTGAACACATTTTGCTCTATAATCGGGTTTATAGTTTATAATTTTGGTTTGTATGCTTCCAAGATCTGGCTAAGCTATGAATCAAGGCTGGTTCTTTCTCTGTTATTTCCTGTTCTGTGCAGAGCATTGCTTGATTATTGGCACAAAATTGTTACATTTGGTCTAGTCATGTACAAATATCTTGCATTTATTCACTACATTATTCCACAATTCAAAGTTTAGGGGGCTAAAGAGGTTTAATTAACTATCCCTCAATTAACTATCCTTTAGTGATTACAGGGATCTTAAAAGTATTAAAATTTGATAAATCAATTTAAAGAAATTGAAGGCCCTCAAAAGTATTAAAACATCTTAAATGCTATTTTACAAGGTATTAAAGTCGGAGTCAGTTTGGTAAAGTTTACCTAAATTTAATCTTTGAATATTGGGATGTTGTGCAGTTTATGAAATCCAAAAGAATCCTGCTAGATTTAACATCACACTGCATTGTTTACTGCAGAAACCAGGGAAACACTGTTATTCCTGCTGCTGTAAAGCCGCCACCTGCTGGATTACCATTTTTATTCAGTATATAAATAGTTTTAGTTTAGGAATCGTTTCTTCCAATCAGTATTTAGTAAATATACTGCAAGTTACTGGTTGAAACCTGAAGTGGTGATGAGGTCTTAAAATGTATGCAAAGAGTCTTAAAAAGGTCTTATAAGGTATTGAATTTCAATCTCCGATTGTTGTATATACCCTGGATTAACTACTACAGTATGTACATTTTAATTAAAGCCTGGACACTGTTGACATCATTAAGATGCAGTTGTCAAAAATCACAATTTATCATTGTTTTCAAGCAAATAATGTTTATTTTAGGTTTCCGACATTTAAATTCACATGTACAGTACTAGCAAAGCATAATATTTAAAGTTTCCTAATATATACCTTTGAGATACCAATATGGACCCTTTAAGCACAAATGTGTACCTTTTAAAAAGGTACCACCCCAGTGACAGCTCTAGTACCTTTATTTCTGAGAATGCACCATAACATTACCTTTACATTGTAACACTGAAATCATAAGATTTATGTTTCAATATTATTTAATCAACATGAGCTGATATGAACTAACAATGTCTTTAAACAGGGATATTTGTATCAGACGTGTTACTCGTTGTAATGCAATGTTATGTAAAGCAATGTCAACAATCAGTACCTTGTAAAGTTCTACCAGTACAATCCAATCATAGTATCAAAGCTTTAATATTTTCCAACAGCAGATTCTTGAAAACACAGTGAGCATAAAGGCTGAAACAATGGCAGAACCCATTTTTGCTGAACTATAACCTAACCTAAAACTGTTATTACCAATTATGGCAATGTTACATACTAAAGCAAAATGATTGGATCTCTGAATAAGAGGAATGCTGGAGTGTTACCCTACCTCATCCTGAGACACACTTTTGGAATGTTCAGATCTTAAGCACAAAGGAAAAGACAACACACAGTTCTTGCTAAATCGGTGTACTGGAACAAAACCAAGCCGAACATGCACAGAAAAACCCTTCTATATTTAAGCCACCGTGATGACAGGATGGCTTGAACAGCGACAGCCTCAATCTGTCTGAGCTCAGGCCAGGATCTCCCAGACACATGTGGGCTGGTTATGGGAGTCAACATGCTTTAGTGTCCCGACAGTGCTGGAAGATCTTATCTTTGCCTTTATTTGTGCTAAAAGAGTTTTGAATTGCAGGCCACCCTGATGCACTCACATATACACTTTCATTCACCTTTCAAAAAGAGAAGTGGCCTGAAAGCAGTTGTGGTTTGTGTCCCATTACACCATAGTGTTTAAAGTGTCAGCACCTGAAGATATGGACCAGTTCACCTGCATGCTCAATAAAAGTCCCCTGACTGAGCCAAACCTTATTTCTTACCTGTCACTCATTTCCTCTTAGTAGTGTGTGAGTTGACACTCCAAGAGTTTGATTTTTGTTAACTAAACACAGCACAAGTCCTAATCAATCTGATATCTATCATCAGTTTTTAAAACAAGTGTTTACTTATTCCTTTGACACTAAAAGCTTACCATTACATTTATCCAACTGTATATGCTACTTTAAAAAAGACTGTTTTAAATTTGTTCATCAGAGATACTTAAAGTTATTAAGGCTTAAACAAGATGATTAGACATTAAAAAAGCGTGTGATTAGTGTATATTTTAAATTTCTGTCCAGAGGGGTCATTTTGATATTCGATTGGTCTCACGCAATCATGTGATGTGGTCACCAAGCTTGAACTTTCCAACACAGTGAACTGCAAAACTTGTCGCACAAGCTTGCATTTCCAATCTGGCGCATTCGCATGTGAATGAATGGAAATCTATGGGGCGAAAAGTGTAGTGTGACCGCAGCTTTTAGTTTAAAATTTGGACATATTGCTCGCTTGTTTGAATGACTAACCATCTTGTTTAATCCCGCCTCTTTTCACAGCGCCATACAACAGAATTTCACACGCACAAACTCTAATGTGACCATTAAGCTGCGGTTACACTGAACTTCCCATCCCCTATAAACTTCCATTCATATGCACGCAAATGCGAGACCGGAAACGCAGGGTCATGCGTTAAGTTTCGCAGTTCGCTGCGGTGCAAAGTTCAAGCTTGGTGAACTCTGACCTGCGAAATCGCATCACTTGACTGCGTGAGACCAATCGAGAATCAAAACAGACAGAAATTTAAAACATGGAGCAATCGCTTGCTTTTTTAATGTCTAATCATCTTGTTTTATCCCGCCCCTTTTCGCAGCGCCGCACGACAGAATTTCGCAAGCTCAAACTCTAGTGTGACCGCAGCTTCAGTCACCGCAATCACCTCAATCACTGTCACCTGAATACTAATCATACCTGCACATCATTCACTTTCATCACACCAGGACTATAAAAACCCTCACTTAGTGTCTTGTTGCATGTTGCATTGATTCTGTCTGTTCATCCATAACCATCCTGCACAGCATCTACATTCAGTTCACCCTACATGTAACCCCGTTGGTCTGAGCTGGGATTGACCCGGCAACCTTTTGCATGGGAGTCAGTTGCTCTACCAAGGAGGCTAAATAGCAAGGCCTCTAGTGTCTGTTGCTAGAGTACCTTTAGAGGTCAGAGGAGTGAGGTTTACCTGCACAGCACTTCACTAGCTGGCCTCTGCTACATATATAATAAAATGTTGCTATACTTGCATCTTGGGTTCCAGTCTCCTTCTGTGACACTTATATTTATATATATATATATATATATATATATATATATATATATATATATATATATATATATATATATATATATATATATATATATTTATATATATATATATATATATATATATATATATATATGTTATTTCTGAGAGAAAATGTACTTTGTGGGGTTTATTTATAAACTAATTTCAAGAGGATCACATGCTTATGATTGGACACAGCTGGTCATGCATTAGCCAATTCATGACTCACCAATCAGATGATTCCTTAGTAACTATAAATACCCTAATGCCGAGTTCAGATTGCATGATTTTAGCCCAGATTTTGACTTGCTGACAGGTTTTGAGAAATCGCTGACAAATGCATGAAATCACAGGCAAATTGGTGCTCGTGCACGCGAGTAACTATCACGCAGTATAAATTATCAAAGACGACATCTGAGACACCCGTTGGCATGCTAAATATCTGGAGTTGTTGGTGATTCATATCATGACGTGTGAATGAGTTCTGATTGAAAATAACTTTGGCGATCACCTACAGCCAATGAGAGAGCAGCATCCACTAGCATGGGTACCTGCAGGGCACCCGTTAAAAGCGCTCATTATCAGTTTAATTGGACCCAAGAAATGGAGGAAAAACTATTGGAAATTTGGTAGAGCACCAGTGTCTGTTTGACGTGTCATCTAAGCAATACCACAACCGGGTCAAAAAAGAAAAAAGCTGAGGAGAAATTGATAATTATCTTTAAACCAATGAGCAAAATAAGCACATTTTCTACCCCATTAAAGGCTTCTTTCTCATTATGTAATTAACAAAATATATACTACGTGACCTTGCATTGTTTCCATGTCACCTCTCACAAGTTTGGTTGTGATACGTAGTTTAGACAAAGTTGTCGGGTGTGAAACCTTCTGTCACCGATCCATCTTGCAGTGTAAACAAAGCACGATGGAACGCTAACTAGATAGTCATGCAGTGTAAATACATCCGTGACAGGACTACCTTGAAAATCATGCAGTCTGAACTCGCCATAAGTTCCATATCACAACCATCTTTGTTTTGAAGAATCCCCCTTTCCAGCCCTACTCCCCCTCCTTTTTTAGATGGGTGGCATGGTGGCCCAGTGGTTAGCACTGTGGCCTCACAGCAAGAACTTCACTGGTTCTAGTCCTTACCAAGCCAGCCAACGTTTCTTTGCGAAGTTTACACGTTCTACTCGTGCTCACGTGGGTTTCCCCTGGGTTCCCTGGTTTCCTCCCACCGTCCGAAAACATGCAACTTAGTAAGTAGTTTCTATCCTAGTAAGTAGTTATCTCTTAAGAGCAATCACTAGTTGTTCATTAGCTACTACAGCAGGGGAGTTCTCGAGATCTCTCCCAGGACAGCATGCCAAATACGCATTATAATCAATCATCAGCTAAGTGTGAACCCTTGAAATACATTTTTGGTGTATTTAATTGAAACGTAACATAAACATTAGTATTTTTAGCTTGTTCTGTAGTTGTTTTGACTCTTTTAGCCACTCTTCCGATTTTCAGTCCAATCAAAAGCTTTAGAATCTAAAGTGTGAGCTGCAGCTCAGTTCTGTCACTCACTCACGCAATTACTGTATTCTACAAGGTGGATAGCAAATACTGTCCTATACAGGAAACAAAGAATTCAGATAAGAAGCTATTAAACTAGCAGTAGACATATAAGTTCAGAAAAGGAAAAAAACTTAAATGTAAGCCAGTTGTGTATTTACCAAAAATTGGTAAATAAAAAAGCGGTTTCCTCCATCTCGAGGTGTGATATCGCAGTTGCTGCCAACAAGCAACACATTGCTTTCTCGCTCGCAGCCCTGGGACATGTGTTTTCCAGTGGCCAGGACACAACATGCAGAGGAAGGGCTCCTTTCTCTTGCACCTCCAGCCTCTCAACAGGATCATAGAATCATGGTAACAGCCACACTGCATGCACCCTTCCCTCTTTGACACACGATGCTTCCTGGACCAGGTGCTCCTGCTACCACATTTTTGTTCAGTTGTTCTGTTGGAGCCTCTTGCAAGGGCTCTACCTCTGTTAGTGACTGCCTAGCCTGTCTCTTGGGTCATTCTGACAATCTAGTTTGGCTATGCAGTTCAGTTCACCAGACAGCCTCCCAAGTTCAGGACTGCGTATTTCATGACTGTGGCTTCCATGGCTGCCGATGTCTTTGGACTTTCCCTGTCTCTGAGAGTGACCTGTCCCCTCTTCGAAAGGCAGGCATCTACATCCTTAATTATCTTGATGACTGGCTCATTTTAGTGTAGGAGCAGTTGGTGATGGTCAGGCTTGCGTTTCCACTAACAAGGGTACCCTTTTGGTGGGCGTAGTGTATGACAGAAAGTTTCAGTCGACGTCATTCTTGCTCGAGGAAATGTTTACAATAAAGCTGTAGGGGTCATTCATATATCATATGAAAAGCACTTCTCACAAAACAGATGCTTCATACACATAAATACTTGTGTAGAAATGTTTATTACTAACTTTTCAATGAACATGAGTTGATTATAACTGCAGATCAATGACAGTGCGAAACAGCCTACTGTAACGTCTGTAATTATATTAAATAACTAAATAAATAAACATATATAAACACATACAGCCCCTTACAGCCTCCGATATGTTACCAACTACAGAAGAACTACACACAGCAGACATTTTCGTCAGTATTTAGGTTCAAAACAACACAAAATATAGCCTAAAGTCAGTGAAAGCCTCTCATCTGTGTCTGTAATCTTCAGCAGCACATGTAGCCTCTATTAGACAGTAATTCCATCATTCCCAGTTCATATTAGTCCAAAAGGTGAAGATAATAAGTTAGTTATACATGGCATTTTGTTCATGTTTGCTGAAAAATAATGTGCTCCTGGATTCTGGCTTGTTGCGTAAGCGAATGACGTATCTCTGTAAACCAATAGCGTTCAGCTGCGCGTGTAGCTCCGCCTTTTGGTACCCTTTCTCGTGTTTGGTACCCTTTCGAAAGGGTGCCGAAAAAGTGGTACGGTACGGTTTGACAGTGGAAACGGCCATAAAAGCGTACCAAACCGTACCGTACCACTCAGTGCAAACGGGCCATTATATACTGTGCAAAGAGTCTAAGAGCATCAGGTATTCCTACATAGCACAGTCTCAAAAATAAAGGTACAAAACCTGTCAGTGGGGTGGTACCTTTACAGGAGGTACACATTTACCTTTGTATTAAAGGGCACCTAGGTTAGCCCTTTTTTCAGATTTAATATAAGTCTTCTGTGTCTCCAGAAAGTGTGTGTAAAATTTCAGCTCAAAACACCCATCAGATTTTTTATTATACCTTTTATTAAACTCCTATTTATAAATTTTTTCACTGGGTGGCGGTTTTGGTGTACTGCTTCTTTAAGGCAATCCTCCCCGCCCACCGTTTCTACATGCCTTTCTGCGTGCCTTAATCTCCTCCCTCAGCAGCGTCAGACAACAGACAGACTTAAAGGAAGCAGATCACGTAGCGTTTGTGAGAAATACTACAGTAAGAACTTTACCAATGAGTATTTATTGTGCAGTTGCATGGCAGGGTCACACAAAGTTCATGCGCACACACACCGCAGTAGACACACACAGACAGACAGAGCGCCCGTTTAGCTTTGCACTCTTTTTGCACGCATATGTGACAGGATACAGGTTAATCTCCACTGCTGTATGGATATCTGTTATATTAATGTACAAAATAAACCTGATTTAACGTCCACAAACCGGGACTGAAGCGTCTTCCTTTATGATTGTTCTGACACGTGGCTGTGCTGATGAAGTGAAGCTAAGCTAAATCGCTGTAATTCATTACACACATGCTCTGTTTTAAAACATTTTAAACATGCGAAACTCACTCTTGATCACGTTTGATGATGATTGATGATCCTAACAAACTGAACACACCTTTTATTCCCGGTTGCTTTGCGCTCGTCCTCTCTTGTTGATATGATTACATACATGACTACCAGGACATGTTAATACGTGCAGCTGTCAATCAATATTGGTGGGCGGGGGGACCGCACTCCTACTTAAAGTTGCGGTCGATCTGAAAACCGCTTCAATTGGTCCACTGTTTTTTATGTTGCTAAATTGAAAAAAAAGGACTGGGTGTGTTTATATCACCCCAATATGACGGTCTATACATCATACATGCACATATGTCTGTCCAAACAGCTTGAAAAGTAGATTTTTCACCATAGGTGCCCTTTAAAATATTAATACCTAAAACTACAAATGTGTATCTCGTATACCTTAAAGACATAAATATATCCTAAAGGTACAAAATTATACCTTTAAGTTACCAATATGCACCTTTAAGGTAAAAAAAAAGTACCTTTTGAAAAGGTACCGCCTCAGTGACAGGTTTTGCATCCTTATTTTTGAGAGTGCAGAAAAGAAGATCTCCTTCAAGAAGATGCATTTCTGAGCCCTCTATTGGACTGTAATGGGCAACATTGTGTCTATGATGAAAAAAAAGTATTCTTGAACTTTTTGTCCTTTTATAGTTGTATTTTGTGACACTCATTTAGGTTTGTTTAGATGTCTTTGGCTCATGTTGCATTCATATTTCAGTCAGACCCCACCAGAGTTCATCTGTAAGCAGAGCGAGAGCCACAAATTCAGTGATCTTCATCTGCACACAGATTAAATGGAAATTAATTTCACATCTTAGGGAAATTGTATCTAAAGTGCAAAACATTTAGTCAATTTTAAACATAAATACATCATTTTGTTTTATTTTTACATCCATTTGTATTAAATTCCTTGAACTTGTTATTATACCAAATGAGAATGACTCCCACTACTAAGCTTATGAACTGTCCTATTTGTTCACAACCCTAGTATTGGGCTTAAACATATAAAACAGGGCAAACATTTCTCTCAATCATGAGCTAGAATAGCATCATCTGTTTGATTTCATATGCCAGCTATCTTAAACATTAAAACAGCACATTGCAGTCATGACCTGCCCAGTTTTCACACATTTTCTCCTAAACTCAATCTCTTTGGCGTTTATGTGCAATCTCTCTATCTTTCTTTGCTTCCTCCCTGTGTGTTCCAGCTGCAGAGCCCTCAGAGGAACCCGTCGAATACTTTCCATACCTCACCACAGCATTTGCTTTAACATCTGGTCTGAACATGATGAGGGGTATTAATGAAATAGACGAATGTCTCTTTGGAGAGCACTGATGGGGAAAAGGTTTAGCTCTATGCTTAGGATTAACCCCTTGAGTTGAGTTTGCAATGTGTGCTTATTTCTTTGACTTTTTGCCACTGATTGTTTTATGAGTAAAACATACGCACCTATACATTATGAAACAAGCACAAGAATATGTCTGGCTTCATTTTTTATGTAGGTGGCTTTGCTAAGATAGTGTCTGCTAAGAACATAAATACAGACCTAATGCAATGACCACAGATGTAGTTTCGTTGGTGCAAATGGATGACAAGTGCATAGAGCATTCCTAATAAATATTTACATCCACATACTCCATATACTGTTGCTATACACAAACATTATAATATTTATATAATAAAAATATATATATATTTTAAATGTTTATTCTGCTGGCAATAATTAATTATTTTAATCTTCATAACCTTTAATATAATTTTGTATTTATTTTTAGCTACATTTGAAATAAACTTGATATTTCTATATATTTACATATATTTATATATTATTATCATTTATTAGGGGCCGAACACCAGTGGTGCATAGGCCCTATTAGATTGGCTCCAATTATTATTTTTATTATTATTATTCTTCTATAGAATGAATCGCATTTTTAGAGGTCTAAACATGCTCGAAATACTCACAAAACTTAGCACACGTGCCAGAAGTGGCGAAAATTTACGTTTTATTAAGGTTTTGGAAGTGGGTGTGGCAAAACAGCACCATCTGTGTGGATTTGATGGAGTGGCCCCCGGGCTACGTTTCACGCACACGTATGAAAATTGCCACACACATCAAACAAGTTGTGTGTAATGGAGGCCAGCTAGTGAATTGCTGTGATCCAGGCACTGAGCTGGTTGGGTGCAGTAGGACCAGCGGGATAGATTGGTGCCGTGACCCCGATGGGAGTGAGGTTTAGGGGGGTGAGTGTAACGAAGGCAAGCTAGAGAAGTGCTGTGCAGGCAAATCTCAATCCTCTGATCTCTAAAGAAGGTTGCCGGTTCGATCCCAGCTCGAAGTGGGTTGAGTGCAGTAGGACTGGCAGGTTATACCAATACCTACAAAATACCTACCTCTTGGAGCGGAATCTGAAACCAAACAGAAAGTCAGATATTTTTAACTTCTCAAAAATGCAGTTTTTGCCATTTCCAGGCGTTGTATTTTAACAAACTCCGCTTTTTAACGAGTTACTTTAACTTTATACTTTTAACAAGGGATTTTATCAGATAACCACCAAAATTATTTGTATAACAATAAAAGCATTGTTATCTATAAAGGCCTTGGCCATGTTAAATTGTGAAGCTCTAGAGTGTTCGTCGAAGGGTGTGTTCATGGCAGCCTCACAAACTTCGATGTTTTTATTACTATATACAACGTTATATGTGCAGCTGTTATGTGCAAATTGACATGTAAAGTGTGTGGTTAAATAAGTGTATATGTGTATAAAGTGTATAGCAAGTAGTGATGTTGGTTCCGCAATTATTATCATCAAGTGTTCATGAGATGGATTGCCTGAGGGAAGAAACTGTTTCTGTGTCGGGCTGTTCTGGTGCGCAGTGCTCTGTAGCGTCGACCAGAAGGTAAAAGTTCAAAGAGGCAGTGTGCTGGGTGTGAGGGGTCCAGAGTGATTTTGGCAGCCCTTTTGCTCGCTCTGGATAAGTACATAAGTACATGCTTTACACTGTAACAAACTCCTCCTACAAATTTTATTAGATCGAATACATGTTCCATTAATTTAATCCAAAGGTCTTTGTGATGTTAAATTGTGAAGATCTAGAGTTTTTGCCTAATGGCATGTCCATGTTGGACTGACAAATTTCAGTGTTTCGCCATGGAAGAGGAAATACTTATAACTATAAGCCACACAATGTCCGATCTGCCTGAAAATTCACAGGTTCGATGAGATTCTTCTCCTGAAGACATCTACATGCCAAAATTGAGTCACAGTTATAACGCCACTTGCTGACAGAAGGAAATTTGGCATAAACTGGTGATTTTCTCAGGTTTTTTAAAAATATATATCAGCTTAAATTATTATTGTCCACTGTTCTCTGTCATCCTGAGGCCACCGGGTGGCTGTGAACCCGGGTGTGAGGTGTGTCCCTTTCATTGCTGCTTGCAGCTTTAATTATTATTATTAAAACTATAATTGTATATTTGAATATGAACTAATACAATTATAGATAAAATTATGATAAGCCTTATTTTAGAATCATTGTGTAACTAGTCTTTAGTGTTAACTGTAGTTATTTTCATTTTAAGGGTTTAGTAAAATTATCATTTGTCTTTCTAGTTGTTTTATAAATTTTTATGTTTATTTTGTATTAAGCTATTTATCTTTTAGTTTTAAGTTGATCTATTTGTATATTGTCTGATAATAGCCAATTTAGTTTTATAAAGCCTTTCAATAACAATAATAACCCTGCAAAGACTAAAGGTTGACAGATGCTTTGGTGAACATGAATTTTGCGCTTGCCTATTACCATAATTTCAAAAACAAATGCTCCATTTTGGCTCTCTGAGAGTAATTTCAGTCTTGGCAAGCAAACAATATTAAGCAGTCAGTTATTTTATGGTGCATTTGAAAACCAGAGGAGGTCAATTTCAAACTCCACAGTAATGAGGGCTGAAAAACTCCATTGTGGAGCACGCTTTGCTGAAATCAGTCATTTCATTCAGTGGCTGTGAATACATTGGCAGCCTGGCTTTCTTTTGAGCTAATCGAATAAATGACACTTTCAATTCAATCTCAAAGCGATTACGACTTCCCTTTTTAAATGAAGGGGGAAGAAAAAAAAACGTTTGGAAAAAATTTAATTAGATTTAGTTTTTTTTTTATAGGAGAGATCAGACTTGCCAACTCCAATATAATAACTGTAAGACTATTACTACCTGAAAATGGTTGGTTTTGGCAGCATGTCAGAATGAGGGCAATAAAGAGCTGGTTCGTTTGCCATCGTCCCAACTGCATCCGTACCGTTGAGTTTCTGAGCTTTTTAGCAGCACTGAACCCGAGACCTGAACACCTCGCAGTCCAGATCAGCCAAACAGGACCAGTTCACACATTCTGTTGAGTTTATGCTAGCTCCTTCTCATTACCTGCTCCTGCTCAATCTACTGTAAACCACACCTGACCTGCTTTCTGGCCTGGCACACATTTAAACACTGGTGGGTTTGTAGTGTTTTACAGGTATGCTGTGCATAGAGGCAGTGTTTCACAGAGCGCTGTGTTTCCTCACAGTGACAGTCGTAATGTTTGATTTCTCCAAGAGTGAGCAGTAAATCACACTCACATGTTTATGACACTTCCTGTCTTTAAAAAAAACAACAACTGCTGACTGCTTGAGAAACTTGTGTGTGCTTGCATGTTTGTGAACAGACAAAACCTGCAACCTGGCCTGTGATTCGTAAATGTTACTTAAACAGAATGCTTGGGTAATTGTGTCACACACCCTCAAAAATCAGTTCATATTACATTAATATATGCAGCAGACAGAAAGCAGGTTGATACATTTACAGGCGGAGCAAAATATGTGAGGCAAAAATCTAACTGTGATGATATGTTAATAGTTATGCACTTTGGACTTACTAACAAGCTATGAGTGTCCAGCAGTTGGCGCCACAGCAGCTTATTAATAGAATCCTGCAGCACTGATAGAATGCATGCGATTTTTGCATGTGTGTGAAAACATAACATTCTGTGCAGTTAGTTACTGTTTAAGGCCATTTAATAATGGTATTCATCATACAGTAGTCATCTTTCATCTTTTTATCAGTGACATGCAGTCTAAACAGTCTCTCAGTTAAGTTGAATGATTTTGTGTCTTCTTGGAAACTTTTCGCAAATTGATTGGAGTGGGATAATGGGACAGACTACTCTACTTAGCCAATCACCAAAGATTATTCTACTAGCTAATCACAAGAAAAAAACATACAAAAGTAGTGATGGCAATAGTGCACTGGTACAGCACCAAAGTTGTACTCAAGTAAAACTATAGATTTTTTAAACTTCTTAGTAAAGTACAATTCCTAAGAAAAAACTACTTTGTTAATTTGTTTTTTTGTAATTTAGTACTTTACACCACTGGTTCTTTATTTGTTCGTTGGGGTTGATAAGGTGCTACATAGCACTATCTTTAAAGACATAGGTGCTATGTAGCACTTGGTGGCTCCCCACCTTTAGTGTAATTTAGTTATATATTTAGAATGTATGTTAATACTTGTCATAATCACTACAGAGAAATACAAATCTGCCACAGATGAACTACAAATCCCATCATGCACCTCTTACACACACACACACACACACACACACACACACACACACACACACACACACACACACACACACACACACACACACACACACACACACACCAGTTCTCTCCCTGATTGCACACATACAGCTGTAAGCTCATCATAAACTGAGTTCATGGACTGTTTATACTGCTCTCATTCGCACACACTTGGCTGAGTCTTGTTTGTCTGTAACTTTATTAAGCGTTATCCTGGTCTCGTCCTGCCATGCCTTTTAATTCTTGCCTTGCTTCTTGTTTATCCTGTTTGCCGCCTGCACCAACCTCTGCCTGTGACTACAACTACACTTTTGGATTACCCTCATGATGCCATTTGTTCCCGCTTGACCATTGCCTGCCTGACTAAGCCACAAATAAACTGCCGCAAAAAAAAACGTTGGACCGTCAACTCTGTTGTACCGCAACTCCTACAATACTAAATCATATCAAATTTACCAGCTTGTGTGTATAGTTTTGTTCCAACAATGGAATTGTATGTATAAATATATTGTCAAAATGATCAATTTGCATTTTTTAGACCCACAGTAGAGTATCCACATCTAACATTTGTCTATAAGGTCGTAACGATTATACTGTAGTGGTGATAGAAGGTTACCATCCTCTAGGTGGAAGAGAAATAACCAAATAATTGTCACCCGGGACCACAAAACCAGTTATAAGTTTTTATGATTTTTTATTGATTTATTTTTTATATGTATACATTATAGGACAATATTTGGCAGAGATCAGATTCATACCTGTTGAATCAATCTATTAATCAAATCTATTTCAAAATCTGGAATCTGATGGTTCAAAATAAATCAAAATATTGATAAAATCTCCTTTAAATTTGTTCAAATTTAGTTTTTGGGAATGCAAATTACTAATCTGAAATTAAGTTCTGATGTATTTACATAAGGAAAGGTAGCTTTATGGAACATTATCTTTACTTAATGTTCTAATGATTTTGGCCCTAATGATTACAGTGAGTTTTTGGTTCTTGCGTTCAACTTAAGACTGGTTTTGTGGTTGAGGGTCACAATTAAGCACATTTAGATTTAACACTAACTGACAGGAGTCATCATATAAAGTCACAATTGGGTGAAATGTATCCATAATCCATACACTTGACCCCTCCTCCTCCAAAAAAAAAAAAAAAATTAAATTATTATTTTAAAGCTCCGATTATGATGCTTTTACTCACACCCCCCATATAATCCCACCATCAGACTCCTGTTTGACATTAACAAATCACCTTTTTTTATCCATTGTGGCTAAAACTTATTACAGTTTTCCATGTTTGAGCAATTTCACCAATTTGAAGCAATTTTAAACATGAATGGGTTGTGAGTGACACAGTTTTGCTAAAGGTTTATTAAAAGTAAAAAATCTTATGTATGATTGAAAAACAGCCATTGGTGAATTCATTCATTATGGTGAAAACCCAATACCACATAAGGATAAAATTATTATTATATTAAAACTTAACGTTTGCTACTCTATAATTTCCTTTTGAACCCATTCTGAATTATAAGCTACAACACAATTGCACGTTCTAATTACACAGTAGTCATGTAATCTTGACTTTAAATCCCTGGTTTTGTCTTAAATTGATATGATTAACAGCATAGATCCTTTACTGCCTATAATATCCCACAATCTTTTGCTTTGGATTCTCTGACCGCTGAGCTGAAATTTGCAGTTGTCAGTGTGTGTATAAATGTATGATTTCAATTTCTGATTTCATTACTAGCTAAACATTAGTTGTTAGAATGTTATGCCAAATGATATGCTGTTTAACACATTCTATAAATCTATACGCACTACTCAGTTTACATACTTTTTTTGCCTAACATAAAGCATTAAAACAGGTAAAATGGGTCGTTTTCTGACACATTCGGATGTATCTACAGTATATAAACCACAAAAATAGACACCGATTGCTTCTGACACCTGAAAAATGTTGCTTCCACAAAAAAAAAAAAAAAAACATGTCAGAATGCATTAGTTGTGTCATATCCAGAGTATTTTAAAAAACATCAAAATTTAATAAATAAAAAAGTAAAGTAAACAACAATCCAAAATCCAAATAAGTCCAAATCGAAGTATATTAACTGTGCTTTCCAAACAACTTAGTTGAGCAAACAAAACAGAATCAGAAATCAGAAATCAGAAAGAGCTTTATTGCCAGGTATGTTCACACATACGAGGAATTTGTTTTCGTGACAGAGCTTCTACAGTGCAACAGGATTACAGAGACAGGACAAAAAACAGATAATAAATATATTTTAAAAAAAAAAGTAGTGAATGCAAATATACAGATTGACAAGTGTATGTACGTGTTTATTACTATATACAACGTTATATGTGCAGCTGTTATGTGCAAATTGGCATGTAAAGTGTGTTTTTAAATAAGTGTATATGTGTATAAAAGTGTATAGCAAGTAGTGATGTTGGTTCCGCAATTATTATCATAAAGTGTTCATGAGATGGATTGCCTGAGGGAAGAAACTGTTTCTGTGTAAGGCTGTTCTGGTGCGCAGTGCTCTGTAGCGTCGACCAGAAGGTAAAAGTTCAAAGAGGCAGTGTGCTGGGTGTGAGGGGTCCAGAGTGATTTTGGCAGCCCTTCTGCTCGCTCTGGATAAGTACAGTTCTTGGGGAGTAGGAAGGGTTGTACCAGATATTCGCTCATCAGTCCGAACTATTCGACGTAGTCTTTGGAGGTCGTATTTAGTAGCTGAGCTAAACCAGACAGTTATTGATGTGCAGATGACTGATTCAATGATGGTAATGAATGTAACATTTACAGCTATTTTAAATTTCTAAGATGTATTTACTTGAACAATGAATGGATTTTTTGGTAAAATTAAGCAAACCATGTGTCTTTAAAACACCAATTATTATCACTTATCCTGACAGACTCATTTAACCTAATCACATTCTCTACACTCCTAAAAATACACCCATGAAAGAAATCCTTTTAAAACTAATCATAAGAGAACACAAGAGAACACAAAACCTTCCCAGCATGCTGGGAACTAGAAACTAGCTTGACAAAATGGTACCAATCAATTTATCTTAAAAGTTTCCTGATTAAGAAATGTGCATATGCATAATAGAACAGATGACTAGATATTTACAGTTAAAATCAATGAATTATTCACAATTAACACAATACATTGGTTTTCAATATCTGAAGTAATGGTGGTGAGTTTGTTCATCAATGAAATGGCTTATTATCAGCCTATTATTAAGAGATTGGTTGTTTATTAGTACTTATATAGTATATATTCTGCATAATCGTATTTTACACAATAACAAAACCCAACTATGACTTTACCTATTAATAAGCAGCAAATTAAGAGTTAAAGCAAAAGTCATAGTTAAAGGGCACCTATTTACCTCTTTTTCAAGATTTAAGATAAGTCTTTTGTGTCTCCAGAATGTTTCTGTAAAGTTTCAGCTCAAAATACTCATACGTTTAGCTTTGCACTGTTTTTGCACAGCAAATGTGACACATGTTAATATACACTGCTGTATGGACATTATGTAAATGTACAAAATAAACCTTATTTAAGTCCACAAACTGAGATTGAAGCAGTGCTAGTGTATGGATGCAAAACAAAACACAAAGCCCAAATTGGAGCGCAGCTCCGGCCAACTGCCCAAACAATGAATAAACAAGCGACCCTGACAAACTCTCACAAAGTTTAAATAAAGGCGCTGAAGCCACGCCCCATCAAACAAAACATGCAAAAACACAAACCAAAACAACGCAGTCATAACATTTTACACTTTTAAACTTTTAAGCTGAACCAAAGAGCATAGAATCACCAAGAGGTGACACTGTGTTGCTATTTGGGAAACAGCCACTAGATGCAGCTAGTGTCATGCGGCGGCCATTTTAGAATGAAAATTCCAATAGAACAACAGCACGGATAACTAACGTCAGACAGAATGAATTAAAATATTGATTTAAATACGAGTTAAAATATTTTATATTTATGAACCTCTATTGAAAAGCTAAATTTTTAACAATATCTGAATGAAAAGAAAACAATTTCCAAAATGTTGACAAGACTAAGTTTAATATAATATTTGTTTGACTTATGACATGAAAGTAAGGTTAACAAAATAACTTAAATTAATTTTTTTTTTTAAGTTTTACCTAAATTAGTGTGATGCAAATATGAGTATACCCCACATTAAAAACTACTTTATTTAGTAGGAAATGAAGAAGTTGGCTTCATTTTGCAACATTTATTTTTTCTATTCTTAAAAATGACCCTCGATTAGAGTTGCTCAAAGAGATGGTCAACTTAATGTCTCTTCAGAATTCACATTATGTGTTTGATCAGATTCAGATCAGGAGACATTTATATTAATTCAATATATTAACATAGATTTGTATGTGTGTATGTGTGTGTGATGAATTTGAGTCAGCATTCAATCATTTTGAAGCTTTATTAGTCTTTCTTTAACTGACAAAACTGGGGAAAAAATACTATATACTATTATAACATATAATACTGCAACAATAAGTGTACTGTCAGTCTGTTATCAACATCCCTTTTTTAAAGTCATGTTAATTTAATTTAACACGTCAGTATTAATTTATATTACGCCAGTTTGTAAACTTTTAAATTAAAGTAATTTAAAGTAATTTTACCTAAAAGTGTCGTCTTTCAGGTTGTATCTCAGCTGTGATGCGCTTTTTAAATAAATAAATAAAAAACAAAGCAGCCGCATGCCATCGTGAAAGCAATAAGATCCAATAGACAGGTGATCGCTTTCACTCCAAAATGGCGGAATCGCGGGGCTGTTTCTGTTGCAATAGAACATTCTATTGAGTGTCACCTCTTGGTGATTCTAAGCTCTTTGGCTGAACAGATCTTTTAATCCCAGTTGCTTTGCGCACATCCTGTCTTGTAGATTATACGCGTTACTACGGAGAGACATGTTAATTCGCGTTTGTCAATCAATTCGGTGGGCGGGGAAACCGCACTCCTATATCACGTTGCGGTGGGCCTTAGAATTGCAGGGACTGGATTCTATTTTAATGTCAGGTAATAAATAAAAAAGAGACTTATTGTGTTTCTATCACTCCAATATGACTGTGGACACACTATCCCTACACACAGTTTTGTCCAAACTGTCCCGCTTTCAAAAGATGATTTTCATCATAGGTGCCTTTTAAATGTTTATTAGCAAGAATTAAAATAAAGTGTTAACAAATTTGCAGAAATTAAAATTGGATTAGTTTCTGTATAACCACAGCTCTCAGTATTTTGCTGTATATTATGCCTTCCTTATCCAAAGCCTCTGAAATCAGTTGTGTGAGGTACTTTTGTGCTCGAACGCCGCCTGCAAAATCATTGCTTGATCATCGCGTAATCTTTCAGACGCAGCCACTGAAAAATCATCATTACTAAATCACAGACGGTCTGTCTGGAATGCTCAAATACAGACAGGAGTAATACTCACAGTCCCATTCAAAGTCAAGGATTGGAAATAAATGTTGTAACAAGTGTTATAGACTCTATCTGGTTTTTGTTCTGTATATAACAATAGAAGAAAGCCTTAAAATATTAAGTCTCTTTAACCAGATTAGTCAACTGAACGGTGCATTTTTGGCGTACTTGGAATAGCTGAAGGTAGTTGGGCTGAGAATTTTTTTAAAACAGTGCCAAAAAGTCTGGAAATCGCTTTAGGGAGTTGAGAAGACTAAATGCATTTACAGGCATACATCTCCAACTACTGCCATACCGCCTGACAGCAGTGTGTGTATGTGTGTGTCTGTGTGTATTAAGCGCATGCTGGTATTTAAACGTGACCCACATCGCACATGGTTGCACTCGTATGATTCAGTGTGTTTTGAAACACTAGACCGATTTCTCCTAGATGGACGTTTACTCTGGTCTTCATGTTTTATTTGGGGAGTCTTCCTTCCCCTCTCTGAACTTTTATAGCTACCTGTTATGAAACATATATAACTCAGAAGACACAAAATAAAACAAATCCTGAATGAGGTATGCGTTTCATTGGAGAAGTTTGCACTGATGGGAAAAGAGACGCTTGCGCCCTCAACCACCCCTGCCACCATCTGCCTCACTCATTCCTCTCTGCTTTCCAGATTCTGGGCTTTTAGCCAGACACCCTAAAAATAAAGACACAAGAAGAATTTAATCCAGGTCGAGACACTGAATGAATGCTGGGTAAAGATTAAAGTCCATTTCCAAACAATAACATCTCAGGAAAAAGACTACAATTGCGTTTGTCCCGCAGACCTTCTGCCTTTTATTTGAGACTGTCCTCAAGTCTCGCTCTTTTTTTTTTTTTTTTTTTTTGGACGCTTATGGAAATTGATTTCTTGTTTGGTTCATATCGCTTTACACAGTAGCTGGGCCACTGAGGAATTCACCATGCCAAATGTAATTTCGGAAAGAGAGAGGTCTGTTTGTGTGGAGAGCGAAGTACAGAGGGACTTCTGTTCTCGGCCTCCAGCGTTCAGAGCAGGGTTTTGAGGGTTTGGGCTCTGGGAATAGGCACTCTTCATTTTGGAAAGATAAACTGTAAAGTGGAAACTGAACATGGGTGATTTATTTCTTTAAGAGCATTAGCATGGCCACAGCTGGTAGGTGAAGATATGTTATCTGTTTTAATAAGTGAGTGAGTGACAGCATATATGTTCTGAAGCTTTTTAGCCCCGCTTAAACATTCTGGTGACAAGCTGTTTTTCATTTTAGAGGCTACATCCTCGGAAGGACGCATTCGAAGGGTGTTTGTGTCATTGTGGCACAATGAAGGCTGTCTGAATTTGAAGCGATTCGAAGGATTATTCAAATGCATGCTTTTGTCAGGTAATGAAGGATGCAGCCAGTAATCCCAAAGATCATCGCATGCTGATGACGGCGGGATGTTAGGTTTCAGTGGATATAACTAAACACAAATGTTTAAATCAAAAAGGCTATGAAGTTTCTTACTAAGAAGTGATTTTATATACAGTTTACATTTTTGTGTGCACATGCATGGACCAAAGGAAATATATTTCTATAGTATGTGTACCTTTTTTTGCCTTGAGATCATTTAATATAAGTTTTAACATCACTTTGAGTAAATGAAGAGAGTGCTCTGACTGGTTATTCATCAACGAATGAGAGCACAAGTGTGACAGTGAAGTGACATAGCGATACAATTAAAAAAAATTACCAAAGCATATCTCAAATATTTGCAAACTATATGGGTTATTAGATTATCAGACATATTTACACACGTGAATCTCCTCTGTGGTGAGTGACAATAGACTATATGCACAGCAATTGTTTTTCAGCCACTGACAAACTTCCTGTAAAAGATTAATTTAACTTTTTAATTTTATTTGGTTCCTTTTACACTGTTAATGTTGTAAAGTAATTAAAATAATATCAGTTAAATAGACTTAATCATTTATTTAGTTGTTTAAGCGTAAAATGAGATGAAAGATTGTTTAAACGCAGGTGCTGTTAGGAGCAGTATGCGAGCGCAGAAACTGTGAAATAATACTGTGGTAAAATAAATTTTGATCATTTAAAGACATGGCGGGGAACAACTGAATTTATTTCAGTGCTTCTTGTCTGGTCTGATGCCCACTTTATACGGTATCTCAGTCAGGCAGTGAAGATCACTGATTTTTAAAGAAATCAGATCTTAAATGCATTGATTTTGCACTGTCTGTGTGCATATACCCCATTACTGTGAAAATGGTACTAAATGCTGCTTTGTCTACACTTTGTCACATGTCGGAAGTTCGGTTTCCCTTTGCGAAACTGCCCCTCATGGAACAGAAAGACATCATATGCAGGCGCAGCTCTTGTTTGTCGGCTTTTGGTGTGTTCAAGCACAGCTTTTTGGCCACACGATTTTGTTTGGTCCAGATGCGATTTCCTTGGTGCTGGCTGTTTGCTGTGTCCAGGCTCTAAGACAATTGGACCAATAATACTAAACTGTACTGAATGTGTTTGTTTTGTCATCATTTAAATCAAAGCTTCTGTCAAGGTTTTGGAAAGAGCTTTGAATGTTTCTCAGCATATTTTATAGAGGTGTGAACCTATACTGGTATCACGGTTCGGTTTGGTTACGATTATCATGCCATCGATTCGGTTCAATTCGATATCTCGCTGCATCACGGTGCATTGACGATGCTTTCCATACACAGTGTTGTATTTTGGGGGGTGGCTATAACAAGCTGTCTGTATAAACACACACACACACACGGACACACAGCACCACACTGTCTCTCATTCACACACATACACAAACATAGATAGCACCAAACAAACACACACGCATACGCGCGCACACGCACGCACACACACACACACACACACACACACACACGCACGCCATGCGCGCTTGCTCGCTCGCTCGGGAGCGATATTGTGAGACCGCCCACTCCTGTTAAAATTACACCAGAGTTACCGACCGCTTCCGTGTTTTATTCGGAAATTTATTCCTGTGCTGCATGAAATCTGGTCGGGTTCCGCGGCAATGCACAGGTACAGCTGCAGAAATGCATACAGCCAAGAGGAAAAGAGAGGGGATAAAAAGTCATGGAAAAAAGAGGAAAAGTCATACCAGCAGGTAAAATGGGCCATAATGAGAGAGAGAGAGAAATGGAGTACTTTTATTCCCTCAATCACGGAAAATAGGGGTAATTGTCAGTGAAAGACTGTATAAAAATCACACACATGCAGTGAAATTGTGCACAGTTGGCGCCAGGAGTGTTGTAAATACCAGCACTCACCTCCCTCGCGACAGAGCGCATAAGAGATAAATGACGTCAGTATATAATAACCGGTTATGATTATAACTGAACCGATACCGAATTGTCCGCGTCTGCATCGCGGTGCACCGAAGAAACAATTTTGACACCCCTAATATTTTTTCATATTTATCTTTTTGTACTATATAATTGTGTAAGAGATATAGACTCCAAGGAGCATGTCTTTCAGGACAGCTTGTTTATTCACTGAACAAAATTTTGTTTTTGAAAGTCCAATTGCCAATTGGGATTTAAGCAGCATACTTTGGTACATAAATGTGTTGTGAATTTTGAAAATGACCTTTTTCTTTAATATATTTTGACTTTTGGACTTTAGAGGACTCTGGAGTTATTG
The DNA here is from genome assembly GCF_903798145.1 of Danio aesculapii. NCBI lineage: Eukaryota > Metazoa > Chordata > Actinopteri > Cypriniformes > Danionidae > Danio > Danio aesculapii. Next base: position 17,131,589 of record NC_079442.1, on the reverse strand, counting down.
GAAACATTCCTGTCCATGATTAAATTGATCTGTTATTTTAGGATAGGTAATAATAAACATCAGGAGATGAATCTGAAAATGTAATCAATGTGGAAATGTATTAGTCCATTGACAATCACAGAACATTCGTTTATAGTTATTTGCAGATAACAGTTTGACATGTTATGTGGGACATGTTTGAAATAATACGCATGTGGTCAGTTTAACCACTACAGCTTTTCACAGAAGAAATACTCAAAGCTTTTTTGTTTTGTCATTTAAAATACTCTTTGAATGTTAGGCTAAAATATATATTTTTAAAAAGTGTAAACAAACAATACTGTTAAAAACCCTAAAAAAAAAAAAAAAAAAAAAAAAAAAAAAAAAAATATATATATATATATATATATATATATATATATATATATATATATATATATATATATATATATATTTCATAGAGATGGGTTGCGGCTGGAAGGGCATCCGCCGCGTAAAACATGTGCTGGATAAGTTGGCGGTTTATTCCGCTGTGGCGACCCTGGATTAATACATATATATGATGTTTGACAAAGCAAGGAAATTTGTTTTATTTTGGCTAGAATAAAAGCAGTTTTAAATTTTTTTTAAAACTATTTTAAGGTCAAAATTATTAGCCCCTTTAAGCTATATTTTTTTTTTTCGATAGTCTACAGAACAAACCATCTTTATACAATAACTTGCCTAATTACACTAACCTGCCTAGTTAAAAGCTGTATAGAAGTGTTTTAAAAAATATCTAGTCAAATATTATGTTCTGTCATCATGGAAAAGATAAAATAAATCAGTTATTAGAAATGAGTTATTAAAACTATTATATTTAGAAATGTGTTGAAAAAAACTGAAATTGGGGAAAAATAAACAGGGGGGCTAATAATTCAGGGGGGCTAAGAATTCTGACTTCAACTGTATATATATATATATATATATATATATATATATATATATATATATATATATATATATATATATATATATATATATTATAGACACAAACCTTCCCTCGACCTAGAACAATACAGTTGTCTATCTTTTGTTTTGTTAAAGGTTCTTGATTACAGAATCTTTAACATCCATAGATTCCACAACAAGTTCAACATTCCACAACAAGTTCCAATTAGTACAGAATTCAGCAGCCATTCTGAGTAGGACCAGTGCAAGAGAACACATATCTCCTTTTTTGACAAAACTGCACTGGTTTCCAGTGTTCGAATTGTTTTTAAAATCCTCATGTTTGCGTATAAGCTCTTAAATGGTCTACAGTAGCACCACAATATTTATCTGAACTTTTAATCCCATACACTCCTAGATGTGTTTCACGCTGGTCTGATGCTGGTGTTTTTACTGCTCAGTCAACACGGCTAAAGTCTGTAGCATTCTCTTCATTAGCACCTAAATTGTGGAACTCCTTATCCTCTGATATTTGCAATGCAGAATTTTTAAATTAATCTTTCTTAATTTGGCCATAACTTTTTCTGTGTGTCAGCTACAGCGCGTGACTGCGGTTGACAATTTGCAGTATTGCGTGTGCAGAAACGCACATTCTCAGTAGCCATATCTGTAGCAGAATGATTTTTGGTGACAAATCTTATTTTGACACATATTTTGAGAAAATGCTTTGATTTTTTTCTTTAAACTCAACAATACACTATGTGCAAATGTATTACCCTTTTGTTATGTTAGAGATGAAAACATCCACTATATTAAACTGCTGTAAAAACACATCAAACTATTTTTTTACTAATCTAAATATGCATCTCAGCTCTCAGAACTACATGAAGTAAATAAAAACAAAGACTGTGTGTTTATGCACCATTAAATGTGGTTATAAGGGAAGTCAGTTGGGCAAAAACAGTCACAAACAGTAAATTGGCAAATAAAAGAAGAAAAAATTAAATCTAACAATGCAGCAAAGCCAATGTTGTTACAAATCATTCACATGTCCAAGGCTGTGATAAAAGACTTTTAAAAAATCCAGTCTAGAATTACTTTTTTATATTGAAAGTACGTCATTTTGTGTGTGTTTTTTTCCCCAAATCAGTGACATCATTTGTGAACTTAGTAATTAAAAATAAAATTTAGTAGATTTGATTAGGACTGAGGTTGATTAACAGATTTGTGCAAAAAGAAAAAAATATTTATCTGATGCATTTTTACAGCAGTTTAATTTAGTTGTTTAGTTTAGTAATGTTTTTATCCCTAATATATAAAAGGTAGTCGATTGGAACAGTGCACAAGGGTTAAAACTTACTTTTTAGGGTAGCTTTTAATAGATTTTTAGATCTATTACTATTATTATTTGATGTGTTTTTAATTATTTTTTAATTATTACATTTTTTCTTTGTATTCATCCTTGTATGTATCTTTTACTGCTGCACGTTTTATATATCTGTAAAGTGCCTTGAGATGCTACTTTTATAAGCGCTATATAAAAATAAAGTTTAATATTATAAATGGTTGATAGTGGAAAATCATTCTTTTGATTATTAAAACGTTTGTTAAAAAACTGTTTGTTAAAAGGTTCTTTGGAAAACCAAAAATATTTCTTTTATGGCAGCACTGCAGAATTATTTTATTTTTAGACTGTAAGGAACAATCTACATGTAGTTGCAGTTACATGTAGTCAACAGAATGTCTAAAGGAGAACATCATTAAAATGAAATTCTCAAATTAGCAATCACTGTCTATTAAATAATTAATATAATAAATTATCATTTAAAATAAATTATCATTAGTGTATTGCCTGTAAAGCACACACTTATCTGGTGGAAGACACAGTAGGCAAACCAATTCGTTTATACGGGTTTTTTCTTTTTGGCAAAAAAAAAGTGTTCTTGGTGTTTCACAATTACAGCTGAACTTCTGAAGTCATGTGGGATGTTTTGACAATGTTTTTGGTTATTCTTCTGGCAATGACATGAGTGTTCGTAATTATTAACAGAATTTGATTTTTTTTTTCTTTTTTCACCCAGAACTTTGACTCTTCATAACACAAAGGGTCTTGAATAATTATAAGAATTAAGCAGTTTAATCAAATCTTCTGCAGACTCAATCATTTTATATGATGAATATGTTTAACATTTTATTCACATAAAGACTGTTTAGTAAACAGAAGCTCAGCCATGCCTACTTCCTGCATGAGAGTAAACATAATTGGTTCTTGCAAAAGTATCACAAATTAAAATGTAGCATAAACTGGAATAAACCTTACTGGTTCTCACAGGTCAAGCAAGCATTCTGTTACCCATATTTGGATTATTGGTTGATAAACAATGTTTATATAAAATGTTAAATAAATAAACAATTAATTTTTATTTTTAATGATCTCTTCATGAACATTTTGATCTTTAAGAGTTTTAGGTAAATATAGACTTTCAATGAAAGAACAGAAATACATTCATTTGTGTTCTGAAGAAATTGTGAATTTACATTTCTAATGGTTTTGGAGTAAAAGGTAAATCAATCTTTCCATTGGTGTATGGTTTGATAGGATTGGACAAGATTAAGTAGAGATACGTCGATTTGAAACTTAGAATCTGATGGTCCAAATAAATCTAAATACTGAGTAAATTGCCTCTAAAGTTGCCCAAATTAGGATCTAATGAATATTACTAATCAAAAATTAAGTTTTCATCACAGTTGTGAAAATTTCATGAAACCTTTACTTAATGTTCTTTTTGTCATAATAAATTCAGCATAAAAGAAAAATTACCCACAAAATATACAGTTAAAGTCAGAATTATTAGCCCCGTTTATTTTTTCCCCCATTTCTGTTTAACGGAGAGAAGATATTTTCAACACATTTCTAATAGTTCTAATACACAAAACATAATAGTTTTAATAACTCATTTCTAATAACTGATTTCTTTTATCTTTGCCATGATGACAGTAAATAATATTTGACTAGATATTTTTCAATACAGCTTAAAGTGACATTAAAAGGCTAAACTAGGTTAATTAGGTTAACTAGGCAGGTTAAGGTAATTAGGCAAGTTATTTTATAACAATGGTTAATTCCGTAGACTATCGAAAAAAATATATAGCTTAAAGGGGCAAATCATTTTGACTTTAAAATGTTTTTAAAAAAATTAAAAACTGTTTTTATTCAAGCCGAAATAAAACAAATAAAACTTTTTCCAGAATAAAAAATATTATCAGACATACTGTGAAAATTTCCTTGCTCTGCTAAACATAATTTGGAAAATATTTAAAAAAGAAAGAAAAATTAAAAGAGGAGCTAATAATTCTGACTTCAGCTGTATGTTTGACTATTGCCAAAAAATATACCTGTGCAACATAAAACTCATTTTGTGGTTAATAGTCACGTACACAAAGATTAAAAATATGCTGCTTCTAGCTAGTTCATGCACTCGTTAATGCTAACACGTGAGGTCTTATTTAATTTTGCCATTTAAAACAGTGCAAAGCCAAAATAGTCTGCCTTCTACCTCACTTGACCGAGTGATGAACAAACACAAAACGAGAATAGATTGAGCTACTTTGTTGTTCCACTAAGTGATTCAAGTTTTAGATGGATGGTTGGCATCAGTTTTCCTTTGATGTAGCCCATGAATCCAAATCTTTGTTTGTTAGATGTAAACCCTTTTGCAAAAAACCCACAGCATGCTCTCCAGCCTTAATCGTCCTTTGGAAAAATAAATGAATGTGTATCCTTACTTAGGTCTTACTCTGTTGCGCATGTGAGAGCCCAAAAAGGCATGTGAAACTTGTCAGTTTTATCTAGAGAGTTCCATCTAGTATTTGTCTGCTTTCATACAAGGTCAAAGTCAAGACGTTCCAGTGACATGGTAAAACACTGCTCTCTTGTGGACAGTCTTCATATTTTAGTCAAAACGATGCTTGTTATGAAAGCTAGAACACTAAATATAATTCTCCACTGGATTAGCACTTGCAATTGATTTAATGTTGCTGTTAACTCATTTGTACAACTGCTTCAAATGAGCCTAAATTGTGTTTAAACTGGGCAGCCGGAGACATGTGACTATGAAGGACACGTCTGTTTTGTGTTTCCAGAAAATGCAGAGGCCTCAGTCAAATAAATTGGTTTTGTTGTGGAATGTTCCTCTTGGTGGAGTTCCAGTCGAGTCTGGTCTTGAAGGCTGTTATAATTTGCTAATCCAGGAGATTATATCTTGGCAAGCAGATGCTCCTCGTGTTATCATAATCAGGCACTAACCAAAACAAGATTCATACTGGTGAAATGAAAATTAGCTCACGTTGACTTGGCATGCTAAATATTTATGTATTGTTGTCAAGGTGTCGATGAATACAACTCTTTTTAAGAATACAGTGTATGTGCAGATTATTAAACTGTCTAATTATCATAAGTATGTACAGATTATTAAATTGTCTAAATGATTATTGCTAAGAAAAAGGTCATTTTCACGTCATGTTGAATTAGTAGGTAATTCGTACACTGTAAAAAGTAATAAATTAAGTTTACTTATAAAATACATGCAAAATGAATGCCTTGTTCAAGTTAGTTGAGTTGAAAAAGCTTAACCCTTGAGTCAAAAAAAGTTCCTCTTATGGGCTAAAAGTGGACAAAAATGTATGTCCAAAAACATCATAAAAATGTCATATATTATTTAAATTTTTGTATTTAATATATAATAATGATAATATTGATGTTTTTTTTCTTCACCAGCATCATTTCTAATCATAATTTCCAAACATTCTTTAATTTTCAGGATTTGAACCCTTTGTTCACAAAATGACAGATATTTTTATGAAAAAAGGGGAAAATATTAGGTATTTTCCATATACAACGTGTCAGTTTGGGCTGCACGGTGGCGCAGTAGGTAGCACATTCGCCTCACAGCAAGAAGGTCGCTGGTTTCTGTGTGTAGTTTGCATGTTCTCCCCGTGTTTGCGTGGATTTCCTTCAGGTGCTCCAGTTTCCCCCACAAGTCCACAAACATGTGGTATAGGTGAATTGGGTAGGCTAAATTGTCCATGGTGTATGTGTGTGTGTATTGATGTTTCCCAGTGATGGGCTGCAGCTTGAAGGGCATCCGTTGCGTAAAACATATGCTGGATAAATTGGCAGTTCATTCCGCTGTGGTGACCCCAGATTAATAAAGGGACTAAGCCGAAAAGATAATGAATAAATATGTAATTTTTTGTTGTTGTTGTTGTTAAATACAGTTTTCAATGATTAACAACATTCGTTTTAAGACATATATATTTTATACAGTGTTAGGAAAAAATACCACTTGGGTCCATGATGGTCAAAAATGTCCATGTGCAAAAACTGTCACAAAATATCATATATCAATATTTTTAGTATTAACTGACATAATTTTTTCCCACCAACATCAGTTCTAATCATTAAACAAAAATTCATTCAATTGAAGGAATTTTAACCATTAAATGCTGATTTGTTTACAAAATTACCCAGGTTTTATATACATACTGTGTGAACCTAGGATCTAGGAGGAACAATGTGGTTTTCGTCCAGGCCGTGGTACACTGGACCAGCTCTATACCTTCACCAGGTGGCTCGAGGGTTCATGGCAGTATGGCCAACCAGTCCACATGTGGTTTGTGGACTTGGAGAAGGCATTCAACCATGTTCCTCATGGCATTCTGTGGAGGGTGATCTGGGAGTATGGGGTAAGAGGCGCTCTGTTAAGGGCTGTTTCGTCCCTTTATGAACAGAGCAGGAGTTTGGTTCACATTGCCGGCAATAAGTCAAACTTGTTTCCAGTGTATGTTGAACTCCAGCAGGGCTGCCCTTTGTCACCAATTCTGTTTATAATTTATATAGACAAGAATTTCAAAGTGCAGCCAGGGGGTCCAGTAAAGGGACCACAGGATTTCATCTTTGTTTTTCACAGAAGATGTTGTTCTGTTGGCTTCATCGAACATGGACCTTCAGGATGCATTGGAGTGGTTTTCTGCCGAGTGTGACACGGCTGGGATGAGATTCAGCACCTCCAAGGCCATGGTGCTCCACTGGAAAAGGGTGGTTTGCCATCTTCAGGTTGGAGGAAAGTCCTTACCCCAGGTGGAGGAGTTCAAGAGTCTTGGGGTTTTGTTCACGAGTGAGGGAAGGATGGAACGTGAGATTGACAGGCGGATTGGTGCAGCGGCAGCAGTAATGCAGTCGATGTACTGGTCCGTTGTGGTAAAGAAAGAGCTGAGCCGAAAGGCAAAGCTCTTGATTTACCGGTCAAGCTACGTTCCTACTCTCACCTATGGTCATGAGCTTTGGGTCATGACCGAAAGGACAAGATCTCGGATACAAGCGGCCAAAATTAGTTTCCTTTGAAGGGTGGCAGGGCGCACACTTTTAGATAGGGCGGGGAGCTCTGTCACCCAGGAGGAGCTCGGAATAGAGACGCTTTTCCTCCACATTAAGAGAAGTCAGCATGAGCTGGCCCGGGCATCTGTTTCGGATGCCTCCTGGACGCCTACCTAGGGAGATGTTCCAGGCATGTCCCAACGGAAGGAGGCCTCGGGGAAGACCCATGACAGGCTGGAGGAACTATGTCTCTCAGATGGCCTGGGAATGCCTCGGGATCCCCCGTAGAAGCTGGAGGAAATGTCTGGGGCGAAGAATGTCTGGGGTTCGCTCCTAAAACTGCTGCCCCTGCGACACAGCCCCGGAAAAGGGGTTGAAAATGAATTATTGAACATATATATGAAAAAAATATTAGTTATTTTCCATATGTATTTTTTTCTTTGTCAATAAGTTTTTGGATGTATCATTGATAAACAACACTGTTCATTTTGAGGCATTACTATTTTTATGCAGTGATTAAATAAAAAAAAATAAAACACCACTTGGGTCCATAGTGGACAAAAATGTCCATGTCCGAAACATAAGATATGATATTTTAACATTTTCTGTAATTTAACTGACATTAATTTTTTCAACTAGCATTAGTTCTGATCATAATTGCCAAAAATAAATAATTTTCAGATTTGTAACCCTTTAAATGCTGGTTTGTTTACAAAATCCCATTTTGACACACTGTATAGCAGATTGCTCAGTCAGTGGCCGCAATGCAGCTCTAGAGCGCCCTCTGTTATGAAATGTCTTTCAAGCTATGACATGACTTACTGTAAGCATTATATATTTAGAGGTTTGGTTGTGGGAACACCTGTGTTAACTCAGATATTCTTGAGGTTAAAACAAAATCAAGCTTCTGTACTTCATTAAAATCAAGCTCAATTTTATAAAGAAATAACAAATGAAAAAGTCCAATCAAGTAATAAAATCTGTAAAGATGTGTTTGAGTGAAAAAATAAATAAATTAAGGCTCAGGAACCTTCTTGGTTTTTACATGTCTGTATGACACTGCCAAGTGTGTGGCTTTTTTGCATGGGGTAGGGATTCCTGGTACAATAAGTCTTTCTTTCAAACTATTTACACAAACATTACATTATGACATCCATAACAACATAACAACACAATTACTCACTCATTTTCCTTCTGCTTATTGCCTGCTTTATATCAGGGGTCACCACAGCGACATGAAACACCAATTACTCTGGCAATTGTTTTACACAACGGATGCCCTTCCAGCCACAGCCCAACCAAAGTTACATTGCGTCTCTTCATTTATTTAAGTACAAACAATTGTTTACAAAAGTAAAAAAAATTAAAATAGACAGTATTTGATACCCTTTATTTTTTTAAGTGAAGTCACTTGGTATCTTTTGTATTTTTTTTTTTTATTTGCATGAATAAACCCAAGTAATATTTAGAGGCAAAAAACGTACCTGTCACTAAAACAAAAACAAAAAAAACAGAAAAGGATAGGAAACATGTTACATTTTGAAAGTTAAAATGTATAGACATTTTAAGAAAGAATTGATTTACCTGTTAAGAGAGTGCTAGCACAGTCTTTGTGGTGGTTGAGCTCTAAAACTAGTAATGATCTGTAGGTGTTTCGTCAGTTACAGATTTGAAAAACAAAAAGGCGGGAAATAAAGAACAACAAAAACTCACTTGAAGAGGGTTGTTGCTAGATCGGATACGTTTGTTACTGAAAGTTAACAAGAATTATTTATATTATTTATTAAATTTCCCATTTATTGAATTTTATTAACATCTACACCACAACCCTAAACCCGTCGCAGTAACGTAAAAACAGTTGTTGTACCGAGTATTATTTATGTTATCTATTAAATTACCCAATAAATAGTATTTTTAACACCTACTCCCACTCAAACCCTAAACCCAACCTTCACATTACTGTAAAAATATTAATTATTGTAATACAGTGTCATAAAAAAATGGTGCTTCATTAATGTGCATATCGCACCTCCGGCCGGCCGCATTTACGATCTAGACTTTACCCAAGAAGCCATGTCATCATAAAATGGTTCATCGGGTTTATAACAGTTCTAAATAGAACTATTATGTGCAACAATAGTTTTATTTAGGGTTTTATATATTAACATATAAAAAGTATAAATGATTATAAAATTAGCAGACTTAACATTTTTAAGACTAATGGGCTACATGCACAGCTAGTGTTTTTCTGCCAATGATGAACTTCCGGTGAAAGGTTTATGTGACTATTTTTAATTTCATAAGGTTCCTTTTACAGCATCGATGTTGTAATGAAATTCAAATAAAATCAGTTAGTAATAGACTTCAGCATCCATTTGGTTGTTAAAGTGTATAAAGAGACGAAAAATCGTTTAAACACAGGTGCCTTCATTAACAGCAGGCTACTGCAGAAACTCAATTGAAACTATTGAGGTAAAACTATTTAGCATATTTTAAAGACATAGCGTGAAAAATATAATTTAATGCAGTGCTTCGTGTTTGGTCTGATACCCACTTTATATCATGTCTCAGCCAAGCGGTGAAGATTGCTGTTTTTTTTAAAGAAATAAAAATAAATATTTTATACCTTTATTGTTTTAAAAGTCACTGGGTATCTTTTGTATTTTTTATGAATTTGCATGAATAAACTCAAGTAATATTTAGAGGCAAAAAAAAACTTACCCAATAGGTAAAAGTCATCTGAACAGAGCTGTCACTAAAACAAAAATAAAAAAAAAGATAGGAAACAAGTTACATTTTGAAAGTTAGAATGTATAGACATTTTAAGAACGAATAAATTTACCTGTTAGGAGAGTGCTGGTACAGTCTTTGTGGTGGTTTAGCTCTAAAACCAGTATTGTGCTGCAGATGGTTTGTGAGTTACAGATTTGAGAAACAAAAAGGCGGAAAATAAAAAACAACAACGGGTTTAATACAGTTCTAAATATAACTATTATGTTCAAAAAACCTTTAAAGAACCTTTTTTAATTTAGGTTTTTATATATTTCCATAGCGTATCAGTGTGAGAGTGTATGGGTGTTTCCCAGTACTGGGTTGCAGCTGGAAGGGCATTCGCTGCGTAAAACATGTGCTGAATAATTTGCCGATTCATTCCGCTGGGACAAAGCCTTAGGAAAATGAATGAATAACTGCAGGAAGGAACATTCCTTACGGGGAGAACATGCAAATTTCACAATGAAATGCCAACTGACCCAGCCAGGGCCAGCGACTTTCTTGCTGTGAGGGGATCGTGCTACCCACTGCACCACCGTGACGCCCATTTTAATAAATAATTTTGTTTAATAAATGAATAAGAAATTAATAAAATAATAATAATTACATTATTATTACTATTATTGTCTTGAAATCGTCTGATCGTATACTACTTATTACTTACATTTTCATAGTGGTTTTAAAACATTTCAAATCACGCTTGACTTACGTTTCTATGGTGATGACGCTTTGGGTCAAATACATTTCGCTTAAGCTCACCATAAACTTTAACTCGCCTTTACCATCATATATCAAACATCACTGACAGCAAGACGACAGAAAGCGTACTAGTATCGTGTACGTGCGTTTCACCTGCACCAGAGGCCCACTGAAGTGCGCGCGCGTGTGTTTTCCTCAGTATCCCAGCATGCACCGCTTTATTTAGTGTTGTATCTCCGGGAGATGACAGACACAGCCCTCTCTCTCTCTCTCCTTCTGTCTCTGCCCCAGCGAGGAGACCAAAACCCCGCAAATCTCTCCTCTCAACAGCCCACAGACAGCAGAAGCGACCTCACCACCATTCAGTCATTTCAGCGCGTCTTTCTGGTAGGTGTCGGCCGCTTATTTGCGTTTTTCATCCAGTGTAATAATGCGCCTTCACAGGCAGCTCGCATCTCTGCTGCACCTGCTCGCGCTCCAGCGTTTGGCTGTTTTAAAGCCCACTGTTCTACATGATATTTAAATGTATGTTGCCAGGTATATTCAGAGTGTAAGATCATATTAAGCAGCTTGTTTTAGTGTCTGCTGCTTGTAGCGTATTTATTTTCGGACGGATGAGATCATTAATCGAGCCCGAATGAGTCGCTGGCTGATTATTGTGACAGTAACTGGAGACGACTGTGTTATAAAGTGGCATATAGGTGTCATTGGACACGTATTAACAAGAACATGTTCTTGACTGCTTGTTTTGAATGTCAAGTGTGCATCATTCGATATTTGATATAATTCACATTCATTTCATGCTGCGTAAATTATACTACATAAACTATCATCAATTGGTTCTGATTTTCTAAGTGTATGTTTGTGTGTGCTTATTATTGATTAAAAACCCTTATTTGTAGCTTTACTTATCATAAGTATTGTTTTGGACACGTGCTTCTGTTTTTTTCTTCCTCACAGGTTTTAAGTAAAACCGCAACAGACGCCGTCTTCTGTTTTCATACCTGTTAAGTGCATTCTAATGTAATTATTTTATTTTAGGATGGTGGTTTATATGGGGGATTGCTGCACTGTCCGCAATGCAGGTGCTGTTTATGATCCTGCTCATCCCTAGCCATTCTCACGTGCAAGTGTTGATGTGCACTGGCCAATCAGATGCTGCCATGAAAGTCCCACATTTTGTCACTCATGAACAATTTTCGCCTTCCTCGGATTATAATACGCTTAGTGTTCTTTAATAAGTGGTTTGTCTAGTAATAGGAATGTCTGATTATTGATTATTAACCTGCTGCTGCTGCTATTGTTGCATACTTAATGTCATCATTCTATCTTACGTCATGCAGGGGTGTAGTGGGTGTGACCTCTTGGAAGCACTGGATGTTTGCGTGTGACTAGGACATAGCAGTGCTTTTAGAGTCTCTTCTATCTGCAGCTCATTGATAATTAATAGGGAGAGGAGAGAGAATTTGGAGGGCAAGAAAAAGAGCTGCTTAAGGGATAGTTCACCCCCAAAAATTTACATTTGTTGTAAATAACTATCAGATAGTTATAAGTAGGCCCATATGGAATCTGCACGCGCAGAATCCGCAGATTTCCGCAGATTTTAAGGCCATCATTGAGTCTATTTATTTGTTTAAATTAGTTATTGTGTAAGTGTGTGTAAATTCACCAGTGGCTTGAAACACCAATTACTCTGGCAATTGATTTACATAATGGATGCAGTTCCAGCCACAACCCAACCAAAATTACAGTGTGTCTCTTCCATTTATTTAGATACAAACAATTGTTTACGAAGGTCAAAATTAGCAAAAAGAAATACAGTATTTGATACCTTTATTGTTTAAATTTTTTTTAAAGTGAAGTCACTGGGTGTCTTTTGTATTTTTTATGAATTTGCATGAAGTAATATTTAGAGGCAAAAAACATCTGAACAGAGCTTACAGTAAAACAAAAAACAGAAAAAGGATTGGAAACATGTTACATTTTGAAAGTTCAAATGTAAAGACATTTTAAGAAAGAATTAATTGACCTGTTAAGAGAGTGCTGCGGTACAGTCTGGTGGTTTAGCTCCAAAACCAGTAATGAGCTGCAGGTGTTTTGTCAGTTACAGATTTGAAAAACAAAATGGCGGGAAATTAAGAAAATTTATATTTATTCAGTTTTTAAATTAATTTTAATAATGTTATTGACAAATATGAAAATATTAATTTGATTTATTTACAATACAGTTTGTAAAGTAATATTTTCTGTTGTTTAGTATATCTATTATGTGAGAGACTTGCTTTGTTCACCAAATAAGTGGATCTAATTGAATTTGCACTGTAAACATTAAATAAACGTAAAAAGGTATTATTTTTTATATATAGGTTGTTTTCAATCACGTGGTTCTGTTGACAAGCGAAATTCAGATGGAGGGCAGGACGTACAAATCTGAATTGGACGCAGAGAGGAAAGTTCGTATTTTTGCGATTTATACCATATTTCAAAGGAGATATGAAGGGAAAATAACCACATATGTTGGGCATGATCCTTATATCATGAAGAGGATTGAGTTTTCTACTGAACTAAAATAGCCTGTCATCGAAGTGGTACATACTGTATAATTACATTACATGAACAAAACTATAGTAAATACGTGTTTGGAAGTGTACTATAGTAAACTGTCTTAGTAATTAAATTGTTGCTGTGGTATGACGCAACTGTAGTAATAAACAAATCATTCAATAGGCTTCAGTTGTCTACGCTATAATCACAATGCACCACAGTTTACGCTAACGGTACAGTATTTATTACAGTTTATCAGTTTACTATGCTACAGTATTCTGTAGCATTCATTAACAAAGAGTTGTACACATTATACACTTTACTATGTGGTTCAAAAATACATTTATCATAAATTACTATAGTTTTTCCCCCATGCGGATATCTTCCAGACATCACGAAATAACAGATTAAAGCATGGACTCAAAGTCTACATTATTTATTTATTATTGTAAGGTGGAATACAGTAAGTGCTCTACAATAATAACCGTCTAATTTTGTCGCAAGGGTTGCATTTCTTTTTTGTTCTGACGATGGACTTACCATCAATAAACATTCACCACTGTTGCGCATCTCGATGTTCATGTTACGGTTGTTTATTCGGCTGGAACGCCAATAAAGACATAGATTATTGCAAAACAAGACTAAGATTTAATTGCAGCGATTACATGGCAGGGTACGCTATTTATATTCTCCTAGATTTTGGATAAGTGTGGTGGTGTTTGTATCATTGTAACATATTTATGCACATAGCTAGGCCTGTATATAATCTTTATTGGTGCTGTCAAACAAATTATTGTGTTAAAAAAAGTTTGTACAAATGGATTTATTGAATAAATGTTTATTACATGCCGCCTTTTCCTCCATTTTCAGACAGTTTCTTGAACTTTCTCCCTTTTATGAGCAAAACGTATGCCGCACAGGAAGAAGGTCGCTGGTTCGAGCCTTGGCTGGGTCAGTTGGCGTTTCTGTGTGGAGTTTGCATGCTCTCCCCATGTTGGCGTGGGTTTCCTCCGGGTACTCCGGTTTCCCCCACAGACCAAAAAACATGTGGAATAGATAAATTGGATAGGCTAAATTGTCCATAGTGTATGTGGGTGAATGAGTGTGTATGGATGTTTCCCAGTGATGGGTTGCGGCTGGAAAGGCATCCGCTGCGTAAAACATATACTGGATAAGTTGGCAGTTCATTCCGCTGTGGCAACCCCAGATTAATAAAAGGGACTAAGCCGAAAAGAAAATGAATGAATGAATGAATGAATATCTCAAGTGTTCATGCAGGCATAAGAAATTGCACCTTTGTAACTTTGAAAAATTAATAACGATTCATTTTATTGAATTGTTTGGTCATACTTTACAATAAGGTTTCATTAGTTAATGTATTTACTTGAACTAATTATGAACAGTGCTTGTACAGAATTTATTAATCCCAGTTCAGCATTTACTAACATATTAGCAACATCCAAATTCGTGCTTGTTAACATAGTTAATGCATCATGAGTTAACATGAAATAACAATGAACAACTGTTTTCATTAACTAACGCTAATTAACATAAACACATGCTGTAACATATGTATTGTTCATTGTTTAATCATGTTAGCGAATGCATTACCTAATATAACCTTATTGTAAGGTGTTACCAATTCTTCATAAAACAAAGACTATGCAGTATTATTTTACATTTAATTATTTAATTACTGCATACCTGAATACAGTTCGACTTCCTCGGAAAACAGTAAGGCTGTTTATTTTAATTTGTATCTTTTTCTTTATTGAATTTATCTATGGTTGTAGATTTTTTGTTATATTTTATGCACTCCTTGTTGCGGAAAAAAATAACATGCTCACAACATCCAATCAGATAAGAGGAAGTGAAAAGCAATATGGTGTTTAAGACATCACAGAGAAGATAGCATTAAAAAGCCTTTAAAGCACAAAACTGTTTCTAGATTATAAGACCGTATTTGCACGCAATTGAAATATAGTTGCAGGCAAATTAAACTTTAAACCGATTCAGCTGAAAATCGTCTTTAAAGTCAAAAATTACAATGTTAATTTTTTATGACATTGTTATTCTTTAGGTGAATAATTAATCTGTGCAAGTTAATCTACTGAAAAAAAAAGTTTGTTTTGGTAATCAAAGTCTGATCATTTGAAGTGGCTGTCATTCTCTGTTGATTTCAGTTTAAAGGCTTCAGTCACAATACTCGTAATCACGCCCTCTTATTGTTATTTTGCAATGAGGGACTGAAAGAAAGCCACACCCCCTACTTAATATTCTATTTCAGTTAGAAGTACATCAACATATGAGCAATATAACATGAGTAGCAGTGCGATATGGCAGTATATCAGTGCTGGTTGGTGGCTGCAGGCCGAGTGCCTTAAGGGGGTCACACACGAGAAGCCCCGCTCGGCGACGCAGCACCATGCATTTCAGAATTCTAAACACAAGTTTCTATCAGGGTATACACACACCGGCGACGCAAGTCGGCGGCTGTCCGCGGCGCCCAGTCATGACTCAGGATACTGTTTATATTTCTGCCGCACCACAGAGCACCATCTGAATAGTTTCATATTAAATAACATGTGAATGTGCACGTATGGTGTGTGTTACTTCCAACTGTCATGTGCGTGCCGTGTGCACTGTAGTGTCAGCATAATGACGGCATAATCGTGTGTATAAAAAAGCAAATCAAACACAGAGTCTAAAAATCCTTTTGTACGAGGAGCTACTTTCTTCCACCAATCATTCACATCTGCAGCTGACGTCAGAACAGCCGAAGCTGTTACTAATTCACCAACGTCAGAGCTAGTGTTTGAATGATTCTCTAGCGTAATGTCTAAAGTGATGACAAAGCAGGTGATTTTGCTCACATTTTAAGATTATAAGGCTGAACGGAATGAAATGCCAATCAGTCTAGAGACACTTCCTAGTATTTCTCTGTTGCAATCAGGATGACACATTACTTAAACCCTGAAAAAGCCAAAGCAACACAAACACTACCAGATTACTGTTGTGTTTGCGATAAGGAAGAATGCCAAAAACATGCAGACATTTCTTCTTTCTTTCTTTTTACTGAACTAGTCTGCAGTAATGATAACAGAAGACTCATTAGAAACAAACAGATAGCCAACCAAAAAGTAACTCAGGGTTATACAAAGAGTGGCCAACACAAAATACATATATTCCTGATATGTGAGTCCCATCTCACACTCAATACACTACAAATACTGTGGTATAAATACAGCACTACAACATACAAAAGAGAGAGATCGACTTAGAAAGTCACTCACCAATTTTATAATGTTTTGATCAGCTGTAGTTTGAAAATATGCAGATCTTTTCTCCTCTAAGAGCTTATTATGCGATCTTGTGGATGGACAACGTCAACCGTCTTTGCTCTGCTCAGTATGACAGGTTGATGGATGCCGACGTGCTGTATCTCAGAAATTAGAAATATTTAACATAGCCACTATCCTTATAAATAAACTGCATAAACAACTATATTCTAGCCTAAAAAGCCTCAAAAGAACATTATGTTGTCCAACAGCTGCAATATTTGTCAAACTGTAGTGAGTTTATTGATCTGCTGTCACTCTATGTGTGCAGAGTAATACAGAATGGTGAGGAGGCTGTACGAGTTCTGATATGGCAGAATATCGCACGGCTATCAGCCAATCAGATTCCATAACCAGACAGAACTGTTGTATAAACTGAAATAAATATCTCACCAACTTTCAGTTACAGCAGATTTTAATGTTCTTCTGAACGATCTTGGATGATGTTCAGTTTGAGTAAATAACCTCAAATTTTCTTTTTTGGGTGAACTGCTCCTTTAAGGGAGAGAGTGGGAGACGGTGTGGAGAAAAAGAACAACAGAGTCAAGTACTAATGTCAGGGGGGATTCTTTTGTCTCATGTGGAGCGGGGCGGGGGAGGCCTCGCCCTCTGACTGTAGGGACCAACATCAGTCGGATCAGAGCAAATGTCAGCAAGCATCAGCACTCTAAAATGTCTACCAGTCCATAAATGGCTCCTAAAGGAGGGGTGAGGGAGTGAGTCCTCACATATGCCATGGAATATCACTTGTGAAGGATGGTCAGTGCTTCCAGCGGCCTGGGATTTAACGGTTAGTTTACGGTAAGCAGATGGATATGGGATACAGATGGGAATGGGGCACGCTCTGTTTCTGATGCTTGCTTGATGCCTCATCAGTTTTGGAGTGAATGTGTTATGATTTGAATATTACTATTAAGGTTGTCTTTTGAAATATTGCATGAATTTATGGACTTGGCAGTGCGTGTTAAATAGCAAATATGATACTTGTTGTGTTAAGGACTTAACTTCTGCATCTAATTCAATGCAGTTTCAAGCTAAAATGCACATTAGTGGAAGCAAAACACCAAAGTGTTCCATTTTACACAAATTATAATTACAAGGCCTGAAGGCCAGATTATCAACAATAAAGATGTATTAAATACTGTGTTGTTATGACATAGAAGCACTTTTTTTGTATAAGAATTTTAAATTCAGTTTATATTTCACAATTTGGGCTTTGATACCCAGGGCTGAGAGATAAACTCCAATTTCTTAGTCAGGCAAATTTTGAGATGGAATTGTACAAAGAAAGATTAAATAAGTCTCATAGTTCAGACTTTTTCTACAAACTAAGATTAAAAGTTGAGATCATAAGCTGTTTTTTTGTGTTTTTTATTTTTATTTTTGTATTTGGTGATGGAAACAGGCTTTTATACTTAAAGTTAAGGCGTTAAGGTTTATTTTATTTAGTATATACTGTTGTGAATTTCTCTAGTCTGGCTCACGGCACTAAACTGTTGTGAAATTCTAAAACGACCCCAAAAAACCAGGGAGAACTTTCGGTTGTCTTCAAAGCAGAATCCTTTAATAAGAAGAACTTAGCGTGGCTGTGGCGTCATCGAAAGAAACTCTCTACTGTACAGCAAGCACTAAGATTTTATACATTTTACAGACAGTGATTCACGTAGGTGAACTATCTGTGCTCTGCATCTCACACATTCAAATGCCACCACGCGTTCACTGTGTGTCAGGATTGTCTTTTGAGGCGCAAGTCATTTATTAAATGAAGAAAAGATTCGCAGCTTCTCCTATCGCAGCAAATTCTGTTAATCAGAAAGTGGCGATTTTCTTCTCTTTGACTACTTGGATGGAAACACTGCTTTATTCGCACATCTTTTATGTGATAATCCAGTTTTGCACAGAAATTTATTTAGCATTTTTGGATGGAAACATAGCCGCAAGTTTAATGACGTACAAAACTTAATAAATCCGATCTGCCTGTTTACATGATAGTCGCACGTGATAGTCGCATTTTGTGTTTACACGAACAGATCTGATCTGTGACACATAAGCAAAACATCGGAATTGGCTCACATTTAACTGGCAGTGTAAACAAGGCCTCAAACCATCAGACGTTCTTACTTGCATTGAAGATCAAGATTGGCTTTTGGTCGTCTCAACTTAGGGCTGCACGATATTGGAAAAATCTAACATTGCAATATTTTTGATTCTGCTCATTATAGTTATCATCTTTGTTTGAATAGGCCTTAATGGGGTAGTTCACACTTTTTTAATTTGCTGCTAATTTAATCACCCTCAGGCCACCTGTATTGTAGAAAGATTTTTTTAGCTGGTCCTTGGTGACTCATACTGTAGTCAACAGTTACCACTTCTTTGACAGTCAAAATTTACATAATAATATTAATAAAGTATCAAACAAACATTAGCTTTAATACTTATTATTGGTTTTCTATTCAAATAATTGATTAGTTTGTTTATGTAACACAATGCTGTGACATACAATTATATTATTAATTAAATCACTTTATAATTTGAATTCACTGACGTGTTTTAATAAACCATTAACAATCAAAAAATTTAATTTCACCAGATTATCACACATGCACATGCAGTATCACTGGTTCATTCAGCTCTTTAAGGCCAATTTTTACCTTTGTGTCGTGCATGTGGTTGGTCCGGTGTAGCATTATCTGTATCCTGTTTCGCACTCTGGTGTGCACCTTTCATAAAAAGTAACTAAGCGTTGCAGTGACAAGGAATGTAAGATCTGTGGTTGGTTAGCTTGGTAGCAGTGTTGTGGGAGCAGAGCGTGGCTGGTGGACGAAGTGTTTAACAACTGTCGAGTGCCATGGAGGAGCTCCAGATGGAAATCCCTTCTTTGTGTTTATTTTATAGCCTCTTTCACACAGTGATACCGGTAAATATCCGGAAAGTTTCTGGAACGACTTTACCGGTAAATTCAAAATAGCGCTGTTCACACATGCAAGAACATTACGGAATTTTTCCAGAAAAGACCGTTCACACATTCATACCAAAATACTGGTAAATTCTGACAACATCAACCAGAAATGACATTTAAATGGCAGTGCTTGTATTTGTAAACATTTGAGTACATTACAAACTCTGTGGATAGAAAAGTATTGTGAACAACTTCGATGAAAACATATAAAGAAACACTTTCGCATGTCGAGACGTACATAATATGTATGTGTGCTGGTGCTCACCGGCTGCTTCATGTGCATACATGTCAGAGCTTGGAGGTAAACAAACAAACAGCAATTTATCATAACCATATTATAGATTTTTTTTACACAGCTGGCATTAAGAAGGAACATAGAAACGTTATCTGACTAATATCTAGAAGCTAAATGTGTCTGGAAACATATTCAAAGGCTTTTACTTTTTTAAACCGCGCGGACATGAATGCGTCTGAATGTTCTGTTTGGCTAAAGTAGATGTCTCACATCAGCGCGTTCTAGACGTGAATGTGCTCTTTCCGGCAATTTTCCTTCTGCGTTCACACAGCAAAGCATTCCAGCAAATTACCGGTAATGTTACAACTTCTCTTTCCGGAAAATTGCCAGAACAAATTTACCGGTATTTTCAAAAAGGACTTGTTCACACATATAGACCTTTCTGGAAAATTGCCGGAAAGGTCTGTACTGCATGTGTGAATGGGGCTATTGATTAAGTTGTTGAATGATCGGCAGTTCCTGCGTTGTTATTTCTTGAATGAGTAGTTTGAGCTACTTCTACAGTAGCATTGCACGCGTTTCTGGCTTAATCCCAAAACACTGGAAAAGAAACTTGACACAGTGAAACATAGAAACTCCACTGCCTAAGGTTGTGGAAGAATGCAAAAATTTCTCAACAGGATCAGCTACGTGCAAGGTATACACCATGGGGGTACACCGATCACGTGACACCGAAGTATAGTTTAAGCTTTAACCTGAAGCCCAATTTATACTTCAGCATCCAGTGATTTTGTTCTCCATGGTGCATTCACTGGATGTAGCTGCCAATGTGAGCATTTTAGGTTTTGCATTCTGTCTGCATTGTTCTGCAATAACAGGGTAGTGGGGTTTCTATGCTCCACTGTGTTACGTTTGTTTGATAGAGTTTTGTGTTTACACGGAAAATGTGTGCTATTCTACTATGATTGTCTTGATATTGGAATTCGGTACCAATCGATACTGATATTTTAAAAAAGATTTTTTCCTGCAACATTTGAGCGATGTTGAACATGTTCTTAAACAACGCTGATTTGCCGTTGTGTTTACGTGCTCAACAGATATGACTGTGATTGTTCGTGAAGCTCATCAGTTCACCGAACTCACCACAGTTTACTGGGTCACTGAAGCTCACCACAGTTTACTGGGACACTGAAGCTCACCACAGTTTACTGGGACACTGAAGTGTTTTAAAGCTGCGATTCATCAGTAGATCGCTTGTATGTCAGCTTATAGACAAGCCAACTGAATGATGTGACTTTGAAACGCTCCAGTGTCCCTGTATCTGTGGTTACACTCAGTAAACAATTTGGTGAACTGATGACCTTTACGGGCAATCACAGAATAGTTTCTTTTGAGCATGTGAAAACGATAGCAAATCAGCGCTGTTTAAGAATGTGCTCAACAGCGCTCAAATGTTTGCGGGAAATTAATGTTTTTAAAATTCCAGGATCGATTAGTACCGAATTCCAATATCGTGACAACCCTAGATTCTACTATTAAAGGAGTTTAAACTCACACTAATTTAAGGAAGAATGTTCAACAACTTCAATCATATAATAAACCAAAGTGTTCCTCTGGAGATCTTCTATGAGACGCTGGACTTGTTAAACACTCTGGCGACTGGCCTCGTTCCGCTCCCATAGCTCTCAGCTCCATCCACAGTCATCACAGATATACAAAGCCAATCAAAGACCTTGTGCTCCAAGTTGTCACTATGTGTAGTTATTTTTTAAGCATATTAGGGTACGGTGAAGGTTATGCATCTGTCTAAAACAGGGATGCTCAACCCTGTTCTTGGAGATCTACTTTCCTGCAGAGTTTAGCTGCAACCTTGGTCAAATGCACTTGTCTTTAATTACCAAGTGCTCCTTCAGATTCTACTTAGTTGGTTTAGTTGTGTTTGATCAGGGTTGGAGCTGAACTCTGCAGGAAACTAGGAAACAGGAACAGGGTCGAGCATTACCAGGCTACACTGGACCTACCACAAGCACGCAATGCAGAAGTATAAATTTCTTGCGTAGACCAGTCATTTAATTTCAGAGGGCCATTTCATTGCTTGAGCTAAACCTGAGCTAAGCTAGAACTTCTATTCAAGAAAACGTCACCTACATCTTTAATGGCTGGTGTGTACATTAACTGAAAAATCCATTTATGCGTAACCTCATTGTATGATGCAGTTCTGATGTCATGCTGAGTGCTGAGAAGGGCTCCTTTTATTTCAGGAAGTGCTCACGTGGTTTAATGTTGATGACATTATCATAGTTGTATACTTTAGTCCTGCTATTGCTCATAGTCAAACAAACTCCTTCAATTTTCAATAGTCATAAATTATTCATAGTTTTGCCTTCTGCACTGAGCCTCGTAATCTCTCTCTCTTTCTCTCTGTCTTGAGTAATGGAGGTCATCTGTCAGTGTCCCTTGTTATATAGCTGCCGTCTTGTACACTTTTTTAATCTTTTTAAGCACAGCAGGTTTGACCGTGGCAAAGTCACTCTCGCTGTGTGTAACGTCTGTGTGTGTTGTGCTGGGAGAGAGAGATCAGATGTTCTATTAATGACACCCAGCTGATGTTTTAAGTGGATTGTGTAGGTGTCCACCTACTACTGGATGACATGGAACACATGGTTCTTCATCAGGATGTTCATATGAGACATTAGGAGTTTTACAGTATGTTTGTGTCTGGAAAACATATGAATGAGTATCAGATTCAAATTTGTTTTAAATATATATCCAGAATAGTAATTTGAATTTAAGAGGGGGGAAACGCTTGCCAGTTTAAGTTAGATATAGGGCTGGCTATTGATTTGGATGTCCCAATTCGACTCATTTTGAATTGATTCAAATTATGATTCAATTATTCATTGTTGTTGTAATTCATACACTGTAAACACAGCCAAGGAAATGCTCGAATGCTTTCAGAGAAAGAAAATCAGGCTGTTGAATGTCCCAGCCAATCACCTGACCTGAATCAAATATAAAATACAAATTAAAGATCAGGTTTGATAGACGAGACCTACAAGAACAATTAAGATTTTTACACTCTGTTGAAGTCTGAAAAATAAATAAATAAAATCACCCCTGAACAATTCACATGACAGCATTCTCCATATGAGAGGTCTCTTTAAGCTGCCATCACCAAAAATGTCTTTTATATTAAAGTATTAAAAATGTTTTTAGTAGTTCAGTACTTTCTCTTTGTGCCATTTCATTATTACACATTACAAATTTTTCAATTTTTTTATTTTACCAAAATCTAGTTCAATTTCATGTCAATAGCTCCTTTAGAAATATTATTCACAGGGGAAAACATGACGTGTTTAATACTGACTTTCCCCGCTGTAAATGCACAGCAAGATTGCATTAAAGAATCAAAACTGAGAGTTATGAAATTACAAAAGATTTCTGTTCTTTTGACCTTCATTTTTAAATACAACAACGAATCTTACACGTATAATAAAGTGGAAATTAGAAACATGTGAAGCTGCACTGTTTTCAACATTTATAATTATGAGAAATGTTTCTTTACCATCAAATCACCATATAGGAATGATTTGTAAAGGAAGTCTGAAAGAGGAATGATGAAGAAAATGTATAAACTGCAGTTTCAAAAAATACAGTAATAGCATTTTTAATATATTTCTAAAATCATGTTCTGACCCCAGACATTGTAATGTATGATTCACTAATTTTAATATATTAGTTTTTGTTTCATACCACAGTGGAATACCACTAGTACACATAAAGTGAGCTTACTTTCATTAATTTATTTTCCTTTGTCTTAGTCCTTTTATTCATCAGGGGTCGCCAAAGTTGAATGAACCGCCAAATATTCCATGATATATGTTTTACGCAGCGGATGCCCTTGCAGCTGCAACCCAATACTGGGAAACACCCATACACTTTACATTAACACACATAGACTATGGCCAATTTAGCTTTTTCAATTCACTTATAGCACATGTCTTTGGACTGTGGGGGAAACCAGAGCACCTAAAGGAAACCCACGCGAACACAGGGAAAACATGCAAACTCCACAGAGATATGCCAACTGACCCAGCTGGGACTCAAACCAGCGACCTTCTTGCTGTGAGGCGACAGTTCTAACCCCTGAGCAACTGTGCCGCCCAGCATACCTTCTTATGACATAATTATTTGTTATATGCTATGGACAAATATCATGGAAGGGCAGAAATGTCTAAAAGCACCTTTACACGTAGCAAAGATGGCACAGAAACCAAATCTGAAGCAGTTTAATGGGGCATAGCATCTTTACACTGAATTCCGAGCTGACACAGACCCGCTTTAGGGCTGCCCAGGGCCGTTGCCAGCAATTAAGAACATTCAGATCTTCAATTTCCTCTGCGACACCCCATTCCTCCCTCCCTCCTCCTCCCGCTCTACACTTTTGTATGTGACTTCCCCCACCCACCGGCTCCTCACTTGTCAGAGGGCCCATGTTGGCCCCTGATTACAGTGATTGTTCATCAGCACCAAACACTTAAAGACGTAATTGGTGTAGATAATAGATAGATAATACATTTTAAAACATTAACATTTCACATGCTAATCTGGCCCACGTTTTTGACTATTTATAGTCCTTTTTTGGTTAGCTCTGTACAGTAAGGTTTCATTTTTTAAAGGGCACCTCTTTTACCTCTTTTTCAAGATTTAAGATACAACTTTTGTGTCTCCAGAATGTGTCTGTAAAGTTTCAGCTGAAAATACCCATCAGGTTATTGATTATACCTTTTAAAAATCTGGGAAATCCGATTGCGGTTTTACTCTATTTATTACAAACATGCACTGTTTTGGAAATGTTTTAAACTTGTAAAACTCATTCTTGAGTTGAGATCTTTTGATCCCAGTTGCTTTGCACATGTCCTGTCTTGTGGATATGATTATATGCGTTACTATGGAGACATGTTAATATGCATCTGTCAATCAATCCGGCTTCTACGTCATGTGGGCCTCTAAATGGGAGGGATTTGGATCCTATTTTAAGATCAGTTATGCTTCTATCACTCCAGTATGATTGTGGACACACTATACCTGCACACAGTTCTGTCCAAACAGCTTTCAAAAGTCGATTTTCATCATAGGTGCCCTTTAATATCAGTTAATGACATCTACAAAAGGCGTTTATTAATTTTGAATGATTTCTTAGATAATGTCTAATATTGCTTTATGATCCAATTTTTTGATTAAATTAATAACTAATGTACTTTAACATAACTATAATATAGCTATTACTCCATTTATTTTAATGCATTAACTAACGTTTGCTAATAAGACTTTATTGTGAAATGTTCTTATAGTTTTTTTGTAATTGAATTTGTTTAAAACATACACACTTTTTTTGTTATTATACCTCATTTATCAATGTCCACAATCAAAATTGTGACTATATCATAAATTATGATAAAAGCTTCAGCAGTTAATCAAGAAAACAAGAAAATCTGATATTGCAGAATCCATACTGTGACTGTGTTGAATTTCTTAAATACAAATCAGTAAATTCCTTATTCAGTTCTGGTTCACTCTCTCAGAAAATAATTTTTGCTGCTTGTTCAAACTACCTTATCAAAATGAGCTGAAACAACACAATTCTTAAGATTTCTTTGGGACTTTTTATGCTCAATCAAAGTCATTTCAAGTCATTACACTCTGCGGCCATCTTTGAAACACCTCTCGGGCAATGCTCTGGCATTCCATCTGAATGGGGAAACATCAAATTCTCCAAAACTGTTTGCCAAGCTTACGATTACATTACATATTTGGAATCACCTATAAAATTTAACAACAACTGTCTCATGAGTTTCGTTCATTTTCTTTTGGCTTAGTCCCTTATTTGTCAGGGGTCACCACTAGGCATGGGACGATAACTGATTTCAAGGTATACCGCGGTTTGGAAAAGTCAAGGTTTTAAAACCGTCAATTTTTCTGTAATACCGTTCCTAAGGTATGAGAAAGATTTTTTATTTACTTTATTTTTTTTTTTGGTTTGTTTGTTTTTTAGGACAACAGTATCTCCAGCAGAAATGCTATCCAAAGATGTCTTTTAAATGATAAAGAAATCTGTGTTTTTAAAACAAGAGCAGAAGCCAATGATTTCTTTGAATTATTTAGACTGACGTGTTTACTGCTCCAAAATATGTTAAATGTTTCTCAAAATAAAATATTTTGTGTTCAAAGGGGAAAAAGTTGTTATTTTTTTACCCAGACATTTAAAAACAATATATTTTACTGTGATATCATGATTTTTTTTTTTCTAAGGTTATCATACCATCAGAATTATATACCGGCCCATGCCTAGTCACCACAGTGGAATTAACCGCCAACTATTCCATCTTAGTCCCCTATTTATCAAGGGTCACCACAGTGGAATGAAGCACCAAGTATTCCGGCACATGTTTTATGGAGCGGATGCCCTTACAGCCGCAACCCAGTACTGAGAAACACCCATACACACTCATTCACACACGCACTCATACAATCCGGCCAGTTTAGTTCATTCCAATTCACTTATAGCGCATGTCTTGGGGTTGTGAGGAAACCCACGCGAACACAGGGAGAACATACAAAGTCCACAGAAATGCCAACTGGTCTAGCTGTGACTCAAACTAGCGACCTTCTTGCTGTCAGGCAAGTGTGCATTTATATCCACACTCAACAAACTGAAAGCTTTTTTCCCCTAATTTTGAATTATGCATTACTTCATTGTTTGTGCATACAAATGATTAGTAAATCATTCTCATGATGTGATGTATGAATGACGAGAAGTGGAGATGGTGAGAGAAAGAGAGAAGACACATGAGGAGCGAAGACAGCAAGTGAATTAGTAAAAGAGCATGGCAGAGTCTTCTGTGCCGCACCCACAGCATAACATTACTCATTCATGCTCATAGGCTTTTCATGAGTTCCACTAGCAGTCTAACATGATTTTACCTTCTGTGTACTCATATCTACCATCTTTAAATATATATACGTTCTATCCCGAAACCCATAGTGTTTTGTTTTCCCTTTCTGTCTTGTGCATGAATTTAGACCTGCTCTTTTTCCTTGCGTTTGTTGTGTCTGTCTTGTGGAGGGTTGTGGTTAGTCTGTCAGAGTGAGCATGTGTTTAAGGCGTCCACGCTTGTCTTCTGAAGCGTGTTACCATTTTTGGCTGCTCCTTTTTCGCGTTTTCATCTTGATCTTGTGAGAAAAACGTGACCGTGTATAAACCAGAAATAAGCTGCAGTATAAATTGCTGTAGTGTCCAGATAAAACGCTCGCTGAGGGACGCTGGAAGTGGTTTAGATTTTCTCATATAAAAGCTAATGAGCAGATTTAGTAAACAAAGCAAATTAGCATGAGACTGCAGACATATAAAAGCAAGTGGGAAGTTCTGCAGGTGATCTACTGAGATTGCACCCATTAAAAAACAAACAAAATAACACAAACAAAGCACAAAGATTTAGGAGCGTCTTGTGATTACAGGTATTAACTTTTTTAATATGGGGTCATATTGTCTCCTGATTTTACGAGAGATAAAATGAACTAAATCTGTCAGAAACCTGGTGTCAGTATGGCTTGGGTGCCATGTGATTGGACCGAATCGTAATGTAGATTTTGGTGTTTAAATTTGGTACCACTTAAATGCCTGGGTAGGCACAGGATACAGATGATTGTAAAAATGCTTCTTTATATGGCGAATTTAATAGACTACATTTTAAAATCAATAATCTGTAGCCACTTTTAGGCCAAACGGTTCTGTTTACTTTAATGTAACATTCCGTGTCAGTCAGGTTCAGTCAGTTTAACTTTCTGACGTGGTGCTGATAACGGAACTTTGGAATTTAATTCAAATGTGTCAGTCCTTGCCTTGTCATTGTAAGTGTTGTGTAAATTGCAATATGTTCGATGATCAGATATTTCTGGTTTTGGGTCTTTTCTTTTGATATTTAGTTTGTTGGTTAACTGAAAAAAATATGTACAGTTGAAGTCAGAATTATTAGCCCCAGCCACCCCCCCCCCCCCCTTGAATTTTTTTTGTCTTTTTTAAATATTTCCCAAATAATGTTTAACAGAGCAAGAAAATTTTCACAGTATGTCTGATAATATATTTTCTTCTGGAGAAAGTCTTATTATTATTTCGGCTAGAATAAAAGCAGCTTTAAATTTTTAAAAACCTTTTTAAGGTCAAAATTATTAGCCCCTTTAAGCTGCAGAACAAACCATCGTTATACAATAACTTGCCTAATTACCCTAAATTACCCTAACCTGCCTAGTTAACTTAATTAACCTGGTTAAGGCTTTAAATGTCACTTTAAGCTGTATAGAAGTGTCTTGAAAAATATCTAGTCAAATATTATTTACTGTCATCATGGCAAAGAAATCAGTTATTAGAAATGAGTTATTAAAACTATTATGTTTAGAAATGTGTTGAAAAAATCTGCTCTCCGTTAAACAGAAATTGGGGGAAAAAATCAACAGGGGGGCTAACAATTCAGTGGGGCTAATAATTCTGACTTTAATATCATGATTCTACCTAGTTAGCTATGGAGAAACTGGCAGCCAGGGCACAGAGTAATGACATCATGTGAACACATGCAGACGACCCCCTAGACGATCTTAATCCAGCATTTCTATGATTCTGCCAATCATACATCCAAGTTCAGGCGAGAAGCAAAAGCAGCTGCACGAGTCTTTTCATTGTTTCACATACATTGCTCAGCGACATGGACACCTCCAAATGATGTTAAAAGAGTCACATACTGTATTTATAAGGAATAATTCATCTAATAATGTCATTTTTGTCTTCATATATTGCTGTATTTGCGGCCGGGAAATCACACGTGTCGTGAGCTGCTGACCGTGAGCTCTTACCACAGAGAGGGCAGACGCGTGCCCTACTTAATGATAGACATGCACGCATCTACTTTAGTGAACAGAACCTGCATAGGTTGTGAGCAACAGGTAATAAAGTTGTAAATAATATTCAGTATGTGGCACAGAGTGATCATTTGAGAGCCGCGCACGAAGTATGAACAGCACTTAGCAGTGAAAATGAAACCGTAAGCGTGCACATCATTTAAATAATCATATCGCATTTTAGAGTTATGATTGCGACAAGCATTTGATCTGTTTTTTCTTTCATAGCGAACGCAAAGTTGTGCATGAAAATAAATGTTTACAGTGTCAGTACAACTACTCTAGCCTATATAATGTTGATTTTACCAGTGAATAAAATGGTCTAATAATGTTGTTAATGACAGATTGCAAGCACATATCTCAAACATAATTCAACATCAGAATTATTAAGTACAATAGAATTATTTATAGAAACCAGTAGACCTACACATAATATCATTATTGTTGTTTTACCATATGTTTGAGAAAAAACAATAATAATTGCCGACCTGAGAAAATCGTGATCTTTATTTTAAGCAAAAAAATCATGATTCTCATTTTAGCCAGAATCGTGAAGCTCTACCGTGAGCGCATCGCGAGTCACATGACAAGAACTGACTGATCAGCTTCATACTTTGTATGGAATACTGTATACACATTTCAGTAGACTGATCATCTCAGAACACCCAAACACTGAAGTGCTTTTTGATTTACTCCATAAATAAAACTTGTAACAAAGCTGCAGTAATGTTTTGTTAGTTTATCATCCTCTGAAAAAAACAGCTGATGGTCACCTAGCAACATTAGACAACAAAGGAGCGAGCACAAAAAGCGCTTTTAGGGGCCGATCACACCGAACGTGCTTTTTGCATTGAGAGACACTTTTTTGAATGGTTTACTAACTTTTAGGCAATGTGTGCTTTCATTTCAGTTGTTCAACGTTGATGGCGTTGGTGTTCAAGTAGATAATGTGTGTTTCCTTCAGTTGTTATAAAACCTACTAAAGCACCCTTCCTTCATTCAGAAATCGCTCACTTGTAATGTGTGAGCATATTTACGGTACAAATTTTTAAAAATAAATAAAATAATCATTCATTAATCATAATCGAGTTGAAATGTTCAATTAATTGAGATTTTGATTTTAGGCCAAAATCGTCCAGCCATACGCAATGCGCTCGCAGTTGAAAAAAGTCTGAGCGTAAACAGCATGTCACGTCAGTCGCGTCTTTTTCATTCTCCAATCAAATGAAAGCAGAGGCGGTGTTTTCATTGAGGTGCCTGCAGTGTTTGTGTTGTCAAGACAACAATGGAGAGTTTTGCAGATGGAAGAGACATGTGGTTGCTGTTTTGAGTTATCCGGAACTTTATGACTCACAAATCTTGCATATCACAATATTATTACATTTTAAAATTATATTAATATCAACAGCAATGCTCTCGAACATTACGCAGCTGATTCAGTTTTCCCCTAGCGACATAAAAAGCGCACCGCACTTTTTTTTTCTCTTGTCAACAAAAAAGGCAGTGTTGTGTGCCTCGCGCTTTTGGAACAGAAAAGTTTGGTGTGATCGGCCTCCTAGACGTGATATGCGAATGGCCCTTAACCATGCCTAGAATTCCAGGTTGAGAATGGTTTGTAATTGTGCTACGTAGTTTCAGGCAGAAATGGGAACACAACTGAAACAAATGCTGATTGATTGACTGACTGACTGACTGACTGACTGACTGACTGACTGACTGACTGACTGATTGACTGACTGATTGATTGATTGATTGATTGATTGATTGATTGATCAGCTGACTGCACTAAACAGAAACATGTGAATAAAGTTTAACATTTGACTATTGCTGTTAAGTCAAAAGTGAATCTAGTGTTCCATAACATGCCTGGTGCCACAGCACAAGGCCTGCCCCATTAGCAAAGTGAAGTGAACCATACTGAACTTAACCGTACCATGGGCACAATACGAAGAACCAAACCAAACTGTGAAATTTGTTACACCCCAGCTCAGTGCTGTTATTTCTGAGTAGCTAGAATATGCTATTTACTCAGATACAAAATGTTTTTGTTGCCAAAAATGATGCCACTTTAAAAAAAAGGCTCATAAATAAATTTAATAGGATCATTTTACAACTACCCTAGACTTAAACAGTTGAGTTTACCATTTTTGAATCCATTTAGCTAAGCTTAGCATAAATCATTGAATCAGATTAGACTTAATTTAAGAATGTTTAGATATTTGGACTAGAAAAAATACTAAGAAATGCTTTTTTCCCAGTGTGCTTTGTTGCAGTCAAATACTGTATGTAGCCCTAGTGCCCATTTCACTCAGAAACCGCAGCGGTTTGTTCCTGCACTGCGATTTCTCACATTTTATAGACTCACGTTTTTCCTCCTGAGAGCAGGAAGCTGATTGTTATCTCATAGCAGAATGAACAGTGAGTGTGATTAACAATGCAGACCCTCAACCCACCCATGAGGCGTCCACATTTCTTCTCTCGGCCTGACTGGATTTGTCAGCTTTTTATCTGTTGCATTAGGATGATAGAAGAAACTGCACCCATAGGAGAGAGTCTGCTTTAAAATGATGGAGGTTGTCAGATCTCTGTTAATAATTCAAACTGCACAGGGCTTTATGAGACTCTTTCTTTAAACCAAAGCCTTTTTTTAAGTCAAGAAAGGGATGTTTTGTGTTATCTTCAGGTAGAAGCAGACAAAAAGTAAATTGATAGATTAGTAATTGGCCCACAAGTGAGTTATTTTAGGAAGTTCTAACTGGAATAGTATGTTAATGGGTAAAGTGGTTTAAAAGGGTCATATAAGGAGAATCAGAATTTGCCTTGATTCCGTGTTGGTGTGGGTTTCCTCCGGGTGCTCTGGTTTCCCGCCACAGTCCAAAGACATGAGGTAGGTGAATTGAATAAGCTAAATTTGCCATAGTGTATGAATGTGAATGCGATAGTGTATGGGTGTTTCCCAGTGATGGAAGGGCTTCCACTGTGTAAAACATGCTGGATAAGTTGGTGGTTCATTCCGCTGTGGTGACGCCTGATAAATAAAGGGACTAAGCCGAAGGAAAATGAATGAATGAATGAAAATTTGAAGTTATGAATATAAGAACATGCATTGTGTACTGTTAAAAAGTTTGTAAAAAAAAAAGAGAAATTGCTACTTCTATTTCATTTAAGGGACATTTGAAGAAATTATCTTCATCACCAAATCAGTAGTATTTGAGTTTGAGTTTGAGGTTTACTCTATCATTATTATTCACACTGTAAAGTTTGCTTTGATTGTTCACCATTTGCACTTCACCATTTCACCACGCTGTAACATTTTATCAAGTTTAAGAGTCTCTTTAACACTTATGTTTATTTATTATAAAGAGATAAGATGTTTTGTTTAAATATTTTAGTTTAGTTTTTTAATATTTCAAGAGTTCCCACTTAGATATGCTTGGCGTATAAAGCAGGTTTGGCATGCTGTCCCAGGAGAGAACCCTGAGCTCGGAGATATTTGAGCCCAGGGCTCCCGCCCGGTCGATAAGCATATCAGGAGATCCGAGATCAGGTAGGTCTCGAGAGCTCCCCCTTTAGAAAAGGGAGGAAAAGGAGGAGATGGGGTGGAAGGGGGGATTCTTCCAAACGAAGATAGAAACAGTAGGGAGAAAATGATCTATTTATAGTAAACTAGGATCACTCTGATTGGATTATTACTGATTACAGATGAGTGGCCAGACGTGCTCAATCATATCACGTGCTCCTCTCGAAATTAGTTTATGAAACTTCACTTAAACTATTTTAAGTAATGCTGGTAAATTAAAACAAAGTGATTAAAAAAATCCTAATATACCTAAATGGATTGTTAAAAAATATTCAATAATTATCGATGCTGAATGATATGAAACGCAATATCGCCCAACCCTAGACACACTACACCTACACACAGTTTCATCCAAACAGCTTACAAAAGTTGATTTTCATCATAGACAGCTTTAAAACATCTTTGTCTAAACACTTCCAAACCCACGAGACAAGAAATAACGGGAATACTAATCACACACCGCTTTAAGAAAATTGAGAAGCACACTAAATCATTAATGACTGCTTAATTTTAAATCACAAGCACAATCAAAATATACCATGAATATTCAAAAAAACACACAGCCCTACATACATTTTAAGTGGATCAGAGAAAAGTAAAATGATAAAATATGTATGATATGACCTCTTTAAGAGCGCATCTGGGCTGGGGAGATGATCCCTAAGTAGTGCGCAGCCTGTGGCAAGCAGCACTCACTCCCTTAAATCAATACTACTGACCCTCCCTCGCTCCTCTGCCTCTTCTGAAAGGCATTACGTAATGTCCAACCATTATGCTGTCATTAGCTAAATATAGCTCTTTGTCCTCCTCTCAGACAGAGGGATGAGGAAAGGGACTTTGCGATAACCGGAGTAAATATAATTTGATGGCTGTGATGTTTTTGTGTTTGTGCAAGAGTGGGACAGTCTCCTGACCTCACTATGGCCGTCGCTCCATTGCATCAGTAATGCATTTGTCCTGGAGTAAACGTAACATTAACCACTCCTGACTTCACTTGTGTTTTTTTTAAGGAAGCTTGTGCTGCTTACTGTGTATGTGTGGTCTCAAATAATAGATATTGGCTTTGGAGAAAAGTGTTTATAAATGTAGTAAATGTAAATTCTGATGTGGCTGTCTTGGTTTAATTAAAGATGTTGAATGCTGTATTCCAATTTGCCTACTTATACTATGTACTAAACGTTTTTTTTGTGAAGAAACAGTATATACTTTTGAGTGTGTAACATCGGGATGATAAAAACGGATCACAGTTGATACAGATAGACACCGTTTTTTACTTGTAGATTTCCTACGCCTAAACTTGTAACAATCGTAAAGAGATCGCCTCTCGTGTCGTTCAGATCACATGTATGAAAGCATTTAGGCTTTCCTGTAAAATATAATGATGATGGAAGAAGTTGTGGTTGGTTATTCGGACTGAGGTGGGTTTCTTAGGTTATTAAAGGTGTTTTCTGTTACTACTTGTTTAGCCTGCCTTAATGCATTCAGTGTAAGGTGCACGATCATTCATTAAAACATCGGTATCTCAACACTAGGGATGGACATTTCTGACCATTCTTCATTTCGATTAATCCACAGGTTTGACAAACGATTAATCGATTAATCGGGGTGGAGCTTAAGCAAGAGGCGGGCGTGTGTGCATCATAGCAACAATTAAATAACATTCTATTTAAAAAATATATATTTATTTAAAGCCCTGTTAAAAATGGCGTTGATAAAACTATGACAGGATTCATAAAACAATTAAATCAACGCTGTTGGGTTATTAAAAATCATCATCAATATTGGTTAACACAGTAAACATTTAAAGAAGTGTGAGCAGTGGCGTATTTACGCATGGACAAGTAAAAGCTTTAAGTAAAAGCTTTGAGATACGATTTACTTTATGGAAGTGTATTCATTTTAAAGTAGTAATCCCCAAATGAAGACGTTAGAGGATATTTACATTTGGCGTATTTTGCATGCGCAAGTTTGTTATTCTCTATGCGCTAAAATCACGCGCAGAAAAAATACAAATATATAAATCAGTGTTAAACCTATGAATGGTGGAAAAACATATTTCTGTAATTGTGTATCCGGGTCTCCACTTTTGCCATGGCCTCTTTTGGTTTTAACAAACTTATGCTTCAGGTTTTTCCAAACCTTTTAACAAAACTTTCTCCTTTCCCGCGGCTGTTGCAATTTATAGCCAAGAATTATTGATCATTAGGTTATCTCTATGATCACGGGTCATAAAGATGTCTGTACAGTCATTCTGTTTCAAACAAATCTCTTCAAAGTGTTTCATATTCAACTCAAATCAAACACAGCGCCGTGCGCACTGTTTGCTCGAGTCTCAAAAAATGGCATGTGCACAGCCGAAATCATGTGCGCAGAAAAACATTCTGTCATTCTTACGCGCTGCTCTGCTCCTGGTGTGAATACCCAACACAATCTCACGGCAATTCGTAACTTTTTTATTTAGTGGCTAATTCGTACGAATTCGTACGATCTAATTCGTACAATTTAGTACGATTTGCTCATCCGCCAATGACGGTTGGGTTTAGGGGTGGGGTTAGGTGCCACGCCTCCTTTTTAAAATCGTACAATTAAATTCGTCCGAATTAGCCACTAAACTGTCAAAACGTAAAATATTTACGTTTTCTCGTGAGATCAGGCTGGAATACCGGTTGTTTACATGCATGTCGATAAAATACACGCCGCTTATGTACCTTGAAACCGGAATAACTTTTATGCAGAGGTGTCGGCACACAGCGAGCTTTGCAAGTCGACAAAACTAAAGTTATTATATGATGATGATCTTATTTTGACTATATGGCTAAGATAAAAGGAGAGATGATGGATCAGGGAGGTAATAACATTAATTCTCAGCCATCAATCGAGTCTAAGACAACAGATAATTACGTAAAAGATATTTTTTGTATTCTGTAGAATTGTCTTTAATATTCAAGCAAAATATTTCATAGGAGATCTTAGCACATCACTCGAGTTGTGTCTTTACATGTTTTACAGTTAGGCTATATGTAGGATTGATTTCTGTTATTATATATTTAGAAAAATAATTGCATAATATTATTAATAATAATATTAATAATTATCATTATTATTATTATTTATTTCTAAGTACATTTCTAAAAGCAGGAGGTTCGCCCAGGGTGCCATTTAAACTAGAACCGCCACTGACGTGAGGTGTGTAGGTTTTTGATATGAGTACGGTTTTGTAATAAATGGAAAGCAAATTACATTAGTCTCCTCCCCTTTTTGGCTGATCCAAAAAAAATCTGTGTCTAAAAACCCATAATGTGATCTGAACCTGTCACGGTACGTTGAAAACACAGATACAAAAAGGTAGGATCCAAATGCATTTAATGAAGAAATAGTCGTGCAGATAACAGAAAAACAACAGGGCATCCAAAAATCTAAGTATCAAAAGAACAATAATAAACAAAACAAGAAACTAAGGCAAGGTACGGGAACACAACACATGAACATCATACCACACAAAAACAAACTACTCAGTAACAACAAACGGGTGCAGGGTGTATAAATAGTCCAAACAATCATTAGTGACAGGATTCAGCTGTGTGTGTAATCAGTGGAAGTGAAACCTGGTGTATGTATAGTGGAATGAAGGGATCTGTAGTTCATGACTGAAATGTAGTTCACCAGCGATCTCTGTAGTCCTCAAATCGCTAGTGAACATGACAGAACCGTGAGATTTGTGATCCGTTACACCACTAGTGTAATGTTTTTGCATACATAGAGGAGTATGCAAGATTTAGGACATACTCCTTCCTTGTTAACGGACTGTTATGTTGGTTAGTTACGTGCCTTGTCAATCATCTTCTCACATCATCCACATTTCTGTCATTAATACCATATTGGAGAAGCAGCAGCAAGTTAATCTGCCATTTGCAAGTCTTTCATGCAGAGAAAATCTCCTCAGGTGTTTGCATAATTGGGCATTCAGAAGTTAATGACCAAACACATCTTTATAAAAGCTCATAATTGTTGCAAATGATGTATAACATCGTAAAAACGTGATTACAACATTTTCCAGTTGGGTAGATATTAATTAACAATCGTTCAAACGTCATCGTGTCAGCCATGTTTGTAGTTTGTTAATACTTTTTACCTGTGTTTGTGGTTCTATTTGAATTCACTTCCAATGCTCAATGGATTGTGGGCAATATTAACAGTTAGGGCACACACAAATCTATACTTCAAATTTCAGCTGAAAATAGTAAACCATCCGGGTAACTTTGCAATACTCTTTTCAACATATTCTTATTTGGGACATGCTACATCTATATTCGAATGCTATTTAGGATGGATAGTTTGCTAATTGAAATGCTAGTGTGTTCTTAATGACATCATTCAAATTTAGAACATAAATACTTGTAATAAACAGTCTTGTGTATTATGGAAATGGATTAAGCATTTTGATGACATCACTCTGCACTCTGGAGATTTCTGGCCAATCAAATGCTTTTTAGAATCTGAGGCGGCCCTCCAACATACACTGTAAATTAGGGGCACTCTGTTGATTTAGAGGTCTAAATCTAAATTTTATTCAATGCCAAAGGTTTGGAAAATTTTATTTTAACATAAATATTTTTAAATAAGCATACATAAATCAACTTTTTCAAAGAGGGGGAGGGGTGGCTTTTGCAAATGTGACGAAACATCAAGTGACAATTTAAGTGTCAGCTATTTTCATGAACGAAACACAACCATAGGTAGAGTAGGTCAAATATAACATGGTTCAAAATACACAGCAGTCTAATGTGTGATGTGGCACTTACTGTATTCCATCAGTTTATTTAACCTTAGTTTCATAGTGGCCTTTGATATTTCCACATTTACATCTTTGAAAATGTTTCTTTTCTGAAAATGTATATCCTTACCTATTCAGATGTTTACTGCAGTGAAGAGTGTAGCAATTATAGCATATAGCAAACGTCATGCACTGACTGGATGCCATGACAACAGAAAATCTTTAACTATCAACTTCAGAAATGTAATAAGTACACACTTTTATTCCCTTACAGATAATTAGTGCTCTTTAAATATAGAAATCTGAAAAGGAAATATATGCAAATTACATATTTGACACTCAAGTTCATATTTGGATTTCACAAATATAAAACATATCATATATATGTCATTTAATTTTATGCAATACAGGTGAATCACAGTCCTACTGAGGTTGATATCTATACATGTATGTATTGCCTGTGCATTGATACTAGCATAATACTAAATCTGTATATGAAATCATACACATATGCCAAAAATGGCCAAATAAAATACTATTAATGCAGATTAAAGATGCATTTATGTATG
Organism: Danio aesculapii; assembly: GCF_903798145.1. Classification (NCBI taxonomy): domain Eukaryota; kingdom Metazoa; phylum Chordata; class Actinopteri; order Cypriniformes; family Danionidae; genus Danio; species Danio aesculapii. The sequence continues at coordinate 17,093,882 of NC_079442.1, read as the reverse complement.
CAAGTTTGACACCCAGTGGTTGAACTAGGTATTGCACCCCTGGTTCAAAACACATGCAAGATCAGGTTGCCAGATTGACGACACCAATGAAGGAATATTTTCTATCCTAAATTTAAATGTTAGAAACGGCTTCTATTTCTTGCAGCTAAACAACAGAAAACTGACAACGATCACCTCAGATACACCTCATGCGCTTTATTCAGTGTCAAATGCTAATAATGTGAGTTTGAATGCCATTTTACATGACATTTATTGCCATACTACTGAAAGCAGCAGCAGATAGTTTACCTCAGATCTTTAAAATAAAAGAAACCGTTTGAAATTGAACTTTAGAACTGTGACTCAGTACAAGACACCAGATATCAGTGATTCAGCATGTACATTTAATAATGTTAAAGAGGGTTAATATGCATTAATCAGATTATAAACCGTACAATTTCATTGGAGTGCAGTGAGTGCACTATTCCGTGCTTCTGAATGGCTGTATTTAAATTTCTGTTGTGTTTCATCTGGTGCAAACAACCAAATTGCTTATCATTGGAAATCTCCTCACGTAGCATGTTGTTAGGACACGGGGTTACAATCTAACCTGTTCACCTAACTTTTACGTTTGTAATATTTATGTTATTTGCTAATTAATAACCACCTCATGTGGAACTTTGAATCTGCGTCTCATTTCGGATGCTGTTACTGTCCATCAGAGATCGCATTTCGGTTGTGGACGCATGCTTTGAGGACCTTTCTGACTGAATGAATCAGACCAAGGCAACATTGAGTACTGAAATATGGCTAAACTGGCATTGGGTGGGTTAAATGAGCAAAACAAAGACAGACGTTCTGACACAATCACCTATTTTTAAAGCAGAATATCTGACTTCAGCATTGTTTTTCAGATAAACAAAAATGTTCACTTAGCATGTTTCTTAAGTATCTGCAAACATATTATGGTATTTTAATGCTGGAAGAGTCAAAAACTAGCACCTTTAAACTTACCTTGTAAGGAGGCCACGATCCAAACCACTTTGTCTGCAACAAAAGTAAAATGACCATAAGAAATGTGTGTCTCTTATATATCTATGGTTTCTGCCTTTTGATTTGCAGGTGTTTTGCCACAGACTCGATAACCTTAATGTGCAATACTGCCATCTATAGTGTGGAGTATGAAGCTGCGTCAGTTTCTCTCCCATATATTGGAAGAATCTCTTAAAATGTAATTAATTGAATCTGGCTTGTAATACAGCTAGATGTTTTTAAACCATATTCATTTTTTAAACAGAACTAATAGTATTCAATTTTAACAGATTTAGATTTACAACATTTAAAAAAGACTCAATTTTTAAATAAAATAAAAGGTTACAAACAGTTATTGATAAACAACGCCATGTAATTTTTTTTGGATTGTAATACGTCTTTTCTGTTGTGTTGTGTTGACAGGTCTCCTGGGCTAGTGTGTGTGTGTATGAATGTGTGAGTGAGTGAGTTTATTTCTACATGTGAGTGTGACTGTAGATCTTCATCATGGCCTCAGTGAGTGTGACCTTGGAGAATCAGCTGCACAGCGCTCAGAAGAACCTGCTGTTCCTGCAGCAAGACCATGCCAACACACTGAAAGGCCTTCATTCTGAGATCCGCCGTCTGCAACAGCACTGCACAGGTGCGCACACACACACACACACACACACACAAAAACATTGACAGCACAACTGCACAAGGCAGCATACCTACACACATACATATTTCATTTGTAAAGTGTCCGCAGTAAACGAAACACCGTGATCTAAAGCTCTGTGTGGAATCGTTTTTTCAGTTCCACTCTTGAAAGATTTTCTCCAGCTCCCACTAAAAATAACTCATATTTCATATCAGTATCTTCCCTCTTGCACTCACTAGGAATGCACAGCTCTAGTATAATGATTAATTCTGGACAGTCTAATAATACCTCCAATTCGAATTACAATGTTTTGCTTATGTAAGAGATTTTTGCTGAGCAATGATGAGCCAGTTTACAGCATATTCATTATTATTATTATTATAAGTTCATATGTGTGTTTGGAGGACATTTGAATATTTATTATAAATGAGAGAACGAAGAGTGGACAATTACATTGGCACTCGTATCGTTCAGACATATGAAGTGCCCTCATAAGGGGCCATTCATATATTGCATCTTTTCCACGGTCAAGTTTATAATTTCCAATAGAGGCACGCGGCTTGTGCGCACATATTGGGAGTGACGTGCCTTCCAGGTGAACCCAGTTGAAAACATCTCACCTTTACAGAATGCAGACTGTTGCGGTAACAAGATTGCGGCAAAATCAACTCTGTTAAAAAAGCAAATTCCCTTTGACATGCTGGGTGCTCCGGTTTCCCCCACTGTCCAAAGACATGCGGTACAGGTGAATTGGGTAGGCAAAGTGTATGAGTGTGAATGAGAGTGTATGGATGTTTCCCAGAGATGGGTTGCAGCTGGAAGGGCATCCGCTGCGTAAAACGTGCTGCATAAGTTGGCGGTTCATTCAGCTGTGGCGACCCTGCATTAATAAAGGGACTAAGCTGAAAAGAAAATGAATGAATGAATAAAACCTGATGTATTTTAAAAATGATGTGGCTAACCTCAGGACATAATTTGTATATAATAATAATTCCTTACATTTATATAGCACTTTTCTAGACACTCAAAGCACTTTACACAATGGGGGGATCTCCTAATCCACCACAAGTGTGCAGCATCCACCTGGATGACGCGACGGCAGCCATATTGCGCCAGACAGCACACAGGAGACAGAGTGATGAAGCCAATTATGATATGGGATAGGCAAATTTGGCCAGAGTGCGAGGGTAAACCCCTACTCTTTTTCGAAGGACATCCTGGGATTTTTAACGACCACACAGACCTCGGTTTAACGTCTCATCCGAAAGATGATGCTCACTGAGCAGTATAGAGTCCCCTTCACTATACTGGGGCGTTAGGACCCACACAGATCGCAGGTTGAGCGCCCCCTGTTGGCCTCACTAACACCATTTGCGGCAGCAACCTAGCTTTGCCATGTGGTCTCCCATCCAGGTACTGACCGGGCGCAGTCCTGCTTAGCTTCAGTGGGCGACCATGTGAGAGTTGAAGAGAGCTAGCTGCTAGTGCACATGCATTAAAAAGTAACCAGTTTTACAAAGTTAAATAAAATAACACATAATGAACATTGGTTGCGGTAATGATAAATAGGTTACAGATTTTAGGTTAATTATTTCAACATTGATTTTAAGTATACTATGCATGAGATTTTGTTAAAAACCTTTAATGTAGAAAAAACAACATAAAATTTCAAATCTGTTTTCATTTTAGTGCTTCAAATCTAAAATTTCATTTCAAAGAAATATTTCCATTTGCTTAGACAAGCTGAAATGAATCATCATCCCTGCTTGATGGTGTGGTTTCTAGTACAGCTTTAACCCTCTGGTGTGCCTTATTTGGGAATCAAACTTGTGGTCTTACCCAGTCAAAAAGGGATGAGCATCTGTAAAGTACTCACTGTTTTTTCTTTTAATCAATCAAATCTATATAATATATATAGATAATATATATATATATATATATAAATAATTTTGAATTTTGAGAGGGTTTTGTGGTAAAAATGTATATTTATGCAGTAATTAACATTCAGTTTCCCCATTGAAAATGGAATTTTTGTCATTTTTATTATGTTTAAATTAGTGCAGTATTTCCGAGTAGGGTCTGTTTGCAGACTGCAAGACAGAGGCATAACATGAACGGGCGTAACTTGTAGTAGAGGTGTAACTTGAAGTTAAGTCCTGCAAGAATGCTTTCTTTGCCATTCCAGATGACTTTATTAATAAAATATTTGAGTCATCGCAGAGATGTATGGATGCAGTCGTCCAAGCTCATAGGAGTCATACACAATATTAATTATTTTTCCACTGCACCATGACTTTATATTCTATACTCTACATTATTTCTGTAAAGTAACAAGACTTTTGTCTAAGCAAAGTCAGACCTTACTATCCCAATTAAATAATTAAAAATCAAGGCATAATCATTTTTTATTTTGGTAAAATAAGCGTAATCTAAAGAACTTTGCCTTCCATATAAGTCACTTCCGATACTAAACATTCAACTAGAAGTCAAGTTATTATTTGTTGTTCCTAAAGCTTGTATAGGCGACAAGTCTTTTGTCAGGTAGTGTATTCGTTTAATGACGTTACCATCTCAAGGCCATTTGTGGTGGTGTCACTTTACAGGTCTAGAAGGAAAACAAACATAGATCTCTGTCCCTTTTCTGAAGACACGTCCTGCACGTACAGCTTGTGCCGTTTTGCCACCAGGTCACCTCTCAATGCTAATAGAGTGAAATGGTGCTGCCGGGATTGTTTTTCAGGCCTGTGAGAATACAGCTAACCTTTTTCTTGATGGCTCAACCCTCATCTAATGTTGCTTTACACTACAGTCTCCATGAATGTTTTCATAAAGTCAATATAAAAACCTAAGTTGAAAATGGTCCTCTTGTGTGTGATAAACGAAGGCACGAATGAAAACCGAAGCTAGACTAAACAAAAAGAGTTAATTTAAGCAGTTCTTCTTGGCAAATCCACAAAAAGTAAAGCCAAAAAAAAAAAATATCAGCATGAAATCATATAGTGCACATTAGAACACACACATGCACACATAAATGCACACAGGTTTGTTTTTGTGAATTGTGGGGACATTCCATAGGTTTCAGTGTTTTTTTAAATGTAATATGTTCATATTTAAAATTGCAAAGAGAAATTTGAACATAAAACAGCCTGATGACAGACTTATTATACATTGTACTTAAGTTTACAACAATAATAAAGTTAGTTAACAAGTTTTTAATGATTAATTAAGGAATTATAATGCTGTTTCGTTATAAACTATATAATATATAATGTATATATATTATAATATATAAACTATATAATATTTAATGCTGTTTCAAGTAGCAGGGTATTTAGAGCTACTGTATATTTCTGTTAGTTCGCATCTTGTCCCATTGTGCCACCTGGTGGCAAAAAAGCACGTTCTTAATCCCTTAGGGCTGGTTTATACTTCTGCATTGAGTGATCGGCGTGACCCACGGCGCATGCCCTACGTGTTGTCGTGCATTTATACTTCTGCATGCTGTTTGTGTTGCTCTGCAATAACACTTCCAAAACACTAGCTGGCAGTAGGTTTTTATTTTCTCCTATATCGAGTTTCTTTGTGGGTGTTTTGGTTTTTTCTGAACGCTACCTTAATAAAAAACTCACTCATTCAGAGGCTGGAACTGGCGAACGTGCAACAACTTTAATCATAAGGTAAACTCAAAACAAAACTTTCCATCTGGGGGGTATTCCAGAAAGCAGTTTATGTGACATACCCAGGTAAGTTTAAGAGTAAGTAGGTGGATAACCTCAGCTTTGGTTCTAAAAACTTAGGTGACTTTTGGGGTATGTTAAATAGTCATAGCAACTTACTCTCTGAAGATAACCTGCTCTGGTGCAGGTAATGTTCCAGAGTTTGTCTGTTTCAGAGAGTTTACTGAGCATTGCATCACAGATATACAAGGTTTTTTATCTTGAGAGGGTTATAAGTAAATAAGTTTTTTCATATCCAAATGGATATTTGACTGAGTGTTGTTGTGTTTCAAAAGAATCTTTAATGTATTTAACAAACCTTTTGAAATCAAACGTGACAAACCGCAGGTCTGCGCTTACCATAGAAATCCATCAGTGCAGCTCTTTGTTTGTTTACTGAGCAATGTGGCAATAATGTGTAGAACCATCTGTACAGTACGCCTGGCACTGAACTGTTTTATACACTTTTGTACAGTTCCTTGGCCATAAACCTCTGCATATCATTACACAATCATTTCAGAGCGCGGCAATAGCGTAGTGGTCAGTGCCCCATTAAAGAACAACAGTGCTCACAGTGCAACATTTAAATGTTATATTGCAATAAAAGGGAGGGTGGCATGTGTAATTTAATAAATTTAATCAAATTTTCTTCTTATTTATTTTTCTTTTCTCGTCTATGTATTATCTTATATTTCTTTCCTTTGTTGATGCAGATGTGTATTGCTTTTTATTTATAATCTGTCTTAATTCCTCATACGCCAGTATTAAAACCTCCAACTCAACCTCTGTAAAGTGCGTTGCTCTTTTTTCTCACCGTGACTTTCAATGGTGACTCGTGAATTTGGTGATCTACTGAAAATGCCTTCAGGTATGCGTCGTAATCGTGCTTTATCCCGCAGTTATCTTCAGGAGGTTGATTTAACTAACTCTTATCAGCTGTTTTGCAACCGGCATACTCACAGTAAGCAGGTTTTGGGTTAATCAACCAAGAGTTCAGGGTTTAGCAGATAGTAAGTTAACCCAGCTTTCTGGAATACCCCCCTGGAGCTCCTTCACGGGACTCGACAGTTGTAAACACTTGCTCCTGCATGCTCGCACGGCTCTCACCCCTGCCCACACTTGTCAGCGCTACAAAGCCAACCAATCACAGAGCTTGCGCTACCCGTCGTTGTGACATGTAGTTCCATTTTTTTTTTAGAGGTCAGCGCTGGCGACGGCCACGGCTATGCGACCGTGGGAAGGCTGCACCAGACTCACACACGTGCACTTGACGCAGAAGTATAAATCAGCCATTAGTCTTGCCGCGGCGCAAAGTGCGGTGGTAATGGTCATTTTGAAGTGTCACCCACTGTATATGCATTCATACCCAAAGTGTGTAAGGTATGATGACACATTAATACACACAGGTTTGTTTTTGTGAATTGTAGGGAGATTCTAAGGGTTTGTGTATGTTTTTTTTAATGTAATATGTTCATATTTAAAAGTGCAAAGAGAAACTGAACGTAAAACACCCAGATGATAGACTTGTATATTTATATGCATTCCTAGATAAAGTGTGGACGGTTTGACACTTTGTGAGCTCAACTGACCCAGCTTTATTTACCATGATAGAGAGGTTGGGGCTTTCAGACGAAATAGCCGTATAATGCTTACACCAATAGTGCCAATAAAAACACCATTCAGTAGACTACAAGTTTTGTGTTGCTTCTATCATCCCACTGACTCCATCATGCCCTTTTTTTTTATCCCCGGTTGACTCTCTCTTATGTTACTGATTCACAGTTGTTGCTGTGTCTGTTTCAGGTGATGTCTTGTGTCATGTGATTCTCAGGTGTTGTCATTGAAGGTAGTGTGATGCTCTGTTCTGCCAGCCTAACATCTGATCTCTCTCTCCCTCTCTCTCTTTCACACTCCCTTTTTTGTCGCTCTGTCCACTCCCTCTGTACTCTCTTTTGTTTCACAGACCTGACATATGAGCTGACAATGCGGAGCTCTGATCCAGGCGGTAAGATTTCTCACACGCTCTTCATTTGTGCCTGCATTCACACTCGCGTGGCGTCAGAACAAAATGCTTGCACAAGAGGGCTTGGTGTGTGTGTGTGTGTGTGTCAGGTGTTGCTAAGATCCTTTCATCCAAACCTGTTAAATACAAATATCTGAGAGCCTGATAGACGAAAGGACAGAGGAAAACATGCAAAAAAAACATGCTTTATTTTTAGTTTCCTCTTTTTGTCTGTGAGTTTCTTTGTTCCCGTATAGAAATCTGATTTATTGCAGTATATATAAATGACATTTATGACATAAGAGTTCATGTCTGGAGTTTACATATATATATATAGCATATATGGGTAATACTTTACTTGAAGGGGTGTTCATAAGACTCTTATGAATCCTTTATAATCATGAAATGACACATTATTGTAAATGTAATTTGATGCATACTTAAAACAACAGTTATTAAGTGTCATTTGATCAGTTATGTAATTTTAAATGCAAATATGACATTGTTTTTAGTATGACAACTTGACAAAAACAAATACATCACAACTAGTCTTCCTCTTTGTCATGACAACTTGACATTACTAAAATAACACAACTTGTCATAAATCTGTCATAAACATGATTGGCATGAGACACTATAACTTTGTCATGAATGTTTTTCTGATCATGTATTCAGTGGAACAAACAGTATTTGTTATTAAATGTCTCATTAAAAGTGTCATTAGTCTGTATGATTTATATTTAATGACATTTTAAAGACAAATTCAGCATACTGCTGTAGCTGAGATCAGAAAATATTAATGACGCTGTTATAAAATTCATGAAATAATTATAATGGCTCATGACAATCATGTTGATGACAGATTTATGACAAGTTTTGTTGTCTTGGTAATGTCAAGTTGTAACGAAAAAGACAAAAATAGGTGATGTATTTGTTTATGTCAAGTTGTCATAACAAACAATGTCATTTTTGCATTTAAAATGTCATATCTGATCAAATCACATGTGTTGCCAGATTGGGCGGTTTTGAATTTGATTTTGCTGATAAAAGATGGCATACAGTAGGTTGACAAAATTTGGGCGGTTTTGAAAAGTAATTTGATTCAACAAAATATAACAGTATGCTCCTACTCCATTCATGTAGTAGTGACCAGTACACAGTGCAAACTGCGTGGGGCCACCCGCAAGAGGGGTGAAGGAAAGATGTATCAAAATCTGACTCCCTGGACAAATCCGACTTCTCTTCGCGTCACACAGCGCCTGCAGTTAAACTCACAGTGGTTTATCATAACACTTTTAGCGATCATTTTTTCCACAATTGACAGCAAGTATAAACATAGAAGCATTTGTCTGATTAACAAGCACCACCTAATCATGTTCAAAAGAATTTAAAACACCAAATAGGACACAGTTATATACCATTTCGAAAGTTAAACATACTCTAATAGGTAGTGTAATCTACACATTAAGTGGAGAGTGTGAGTGAGAGTGGGCAGGGTTTCGATGTGATCTGGTTATGTTGTGGTTCTGTGACTGCTGGTTTTGGTTGCTGTATATTTAAAAATGATGACAGTTTAAGTAACTAGGAACTAGGTTAATTTCAATTTAAATAAATTTAAAATTAAATAAAATATTGGGCGGCACAATGGGAAAGAAGGGTTTCTGTGTGGAGTTTGCATATATGTTGCATATATGACGTTTCTTTTATAAATGCGAAATCCAAATGAGGTAGTATATCATGTTTGTAGTTTGCATATATTTATATGTATCCAATTTCTATATGGGTTTCCATACCACTGTGCTGTTTCCTCTTTGCAGCAGGTTGTAAATAAGACTTTTTCTGTTTGTTTTGCCACAAAGAAGGGAAGTTTCTTTGAGAAAGAAAGAGAGTGTCCCTTGTATGCACATATACCTCCATGGCTGTGCCTTGTAACCTGGTAACCAGTGTTCTACCCAGACACACACATACATGTGCACACAAACACACACTGACCCCATGCTGTCACAGAGTCCTTTCCCTCTTTCCCCCTTTATATTTTATCCTGTTGAATATACGTTGGCCTTTCAGCCTCTGAAACAAATACACAATAATGAACATTTAGGCTTCTGAAAGCTTCACAGTTTCCATAGACGTATCCAGGCAAAACCCTGAAAGCTTCAGGACTTCTAAACAGAGCATGACATTAACGTTTTTGCTCACCAGATACTGTGGCTTGTAGTTTTCAAGACTTACTAGCTACTTAGTGTTTACACTGGCCTCAAATGTGTTGTTGGGAAAATACTTTGTACATGATAAAAATGCTTAAAGGCCAAGATGCACTTAAATTTGCACAGAAAATGGAAACTACAATGGAAATACATTTACCAAATGAATTCCAAATTATTTTCATTTGAACAGATTATACCTAAAAATAGGCATGATGAGGCAGCATTAATGGACAAACCAGCAGACCAACCTTATCAGGAATTGACAACTTTGTTTCTTTCACTCACTGGAGGAAATGGTGCTTTATTTGCAAATTTTTCATGCGATATTTCAGGTTTGCACATACAGTGCTCAGTATAATTGAGTACAGCCCATTTTTAAAATGAATATTTGTATCCATTTCTCAGTGAATATAGTATATGTATTTTGGTGCATTTAAACAAAACAGATTTATTGAACCGATATATTCATTAAAATAATATTTTAGTCACCAAACATATTTGGAAGTTGAAAGATAACACAAACTCAAACAAAATATTAAACAAATAAATTACAAACTACAAAATATTAACTAAATTGTTCAATTTCTTTGCTCTTTGCGTCTTTTTAAATTTGTATTTAATATTATTCTATAACATACAGATTAGGGTGTTCTAGTTTTTGGACCGTTAGCCTAAGTTATTTTGTCAGATAAGCTCCAGATTTGTCTTCAGTACTGACTAATCTAATGTATATGCACAAATATTGTATAGCTTCCAATTAAAACTATGAATTTAAAAGAGATATTTGTGAGGGGTGTACTTATATATGCTAAGTACCGTAAGTCTAATATGCATTTTGGAAACATAGATGGAACATTAGATGGAAACAGCTACTGTCCTGCAGAGTTTTATGTGAACCCACTGAAACGTACCTGAACAGGCTAATCAATGTCTTCAAGGTCTACAGGACAGAAAGCTACAAGCAGGTGTGTTTAATTAGGGTTGGGGCTAAACTCTGAAGGACAGTGGCCCTCTGGAACCCTATTTGGATGGCAAATGTTTCTCAAGGGGACAATTGTAAAAGATAAGACTCCACAGCACCTCGGTGATATAGCATGCTTTTGGATGAAGTTCATTTTCATAGTGAACATCTGAGTTTGTAATCTTAAGATCCCGGAACTACATGTCTCACATGCTCACTCAGATGCTAGTTTTTATATTTAGGATTCTCAAATATGGCTCGTGAGATTTACTTACCTGCAGAGTTTAGCTTTAACACTGATTAAACAAATGTTGATTCACACAGCATGTCGCTATCAGTGCTGGTGCAATCTTTGTGACAATCAATTACACTGAATCCCGACACAACTCAAAAAAAGTGATGTTTGACAGCTAGTCAATAACAAACCGAGTACATGGACACAAATTTTATAGCACTTCTGTAAAGGCTGATTTATACTTTCACCTGGCACCGAGTCACAAATCTTCGCTGACTGTGCTCAAAAGAAACCCTCGTAGAATCTGATGGATAAACAGAGAAGTAGGAAGTTTCCGGAACTACATCATATCATTAATATTGTTCAAGATTTTTAAACTTATTATTTTTATTATTTATTTTAATGACTATAAAGATTTTTATAACCATTCAAGAATTTTTTTTATCAAACTTTGATGCATCACTTGCTTTTGTTCATTTGTCGGACAGATTTACCTACGTATTTAAGTTAAAAGTTAATGACAACAGAACATGGGTTGCTCTATAAATATATTTTTTATTATGGCAAGAATAAAAACCAAAAAAAGTACACTTACTAAACAATACTGATATTTTTAATAGACTTAACCCACTCCACAATTCACACATTACTGTCTAGTTTCTGAGTAGTTTCTGTCCCCTACTTAAATGCTAAAAAGGCAATAATGGTCCTACATTCCTGACCATTATCACCAATAAAGCATAGAAAAACAGGGCATCAGTATATTGTAAACCAATAAGTTCAAATATTTTTTTCCAGTTATCAAAGAAATAATTTTGTTGCTTCATTATAGTTTTGTACCTATTCAATTGTTTTAAATTCAAAATTCTGTATATACATCAGTGTAAAACCTATGAATGTTGGAAAAACATATTCTTTAATTGTGTATTTAGGCCCAATGCCAATTCTATTTTTGTACCCCTACCCTTCTCCTTCCCCTTCACCCTTGAAAAAGAGTGTGAAGGGGAAGAGCTTCAAAATTGACCCTTAAGAAATGGGACAGCAGTACAACACCTGCACATGTCATCATTTGTCATCACAATCTCTTGCTTCATGTGAGATCGACGATGGCGACTGCTGTAGTTATTCCAGTTGCGTTATTTTGGGGTATTTATTTTCAGGAAATCACTGAAGGCATATATTATGTTATCATAATGATATAATGTGGCAATAAGCTTGTAACTGTACTGTACCTTTACACCGTGGCCATATTCATCTATGTAAACACATAAAAAAACATTAACATTATAGCAGACACTGTAAAAAGCTCATTCCCAGCCACTTGACTTTTCTGACATGATATTGGAAGCTCATCGAGACAGGATGTTGTGGGAGTGCTATACAGGAGATTTTTGGGGATTATAGATAGCGAAACTTAGAAATTTAAAACATGCTTGTTTGTTGTAAAAATTCTGCCTCAATTCTGCCTCTTTACTTTCTCTTCACATTTACTCTTACCTCTTTACTTTCGTGGAGTAAGGAAACGGTGTTGTACTCACTGGACTGAAGACATCTATTATCCTACATATTTAATTTCGTTTGTTAAGTGCTAAGATTTGTTTCACAACTATTTCTAAATTCAGTTCTAGTTCCCACAAATGAATAAACGAACAATAATAACGAAGTGTGGTCAAAAAACTGAGTTATATCCAAACACACGTCGTATTCTTATGCTCCATAAGCTCCAAAACCCTACAGGTGGACAAATCGAAGCTTGTTTTTATTCAAACAAATATAAATATGCATATAATAAATAATACTACTACTAATAATAATAACATTATAGAAAAGCAAATTGTCATGAATAAACTGAAAAAAGCCCCCCACACAAAGAAGGCATGGAGGTAGTGGTTTTCAGATTTATGTGGAAAATTATCATTTAAAAAAAAAAAAAATTCTAATCCTTTATTTCTTTTTCATTTATAAAGATATTTGTGTATTGCTGTACATCCCGTGAGTATTAAGCAATGAATACACATTTAAGGCGCACAACACACTCTGCACTGGACTTTAGACCCCCATCCCTGCTGAAAAAAACAGCTTAAACCAGCCTAGGCTGGTTGGCTGGTTTTAGCTGGTTGACCAGCCTGGTTTTAGAGGGATTTTGGCCATTTCCTGCCTGGTCTTAGCTGGTCAGGCTGGGAGATGACCAGCTAAACCAGCTTGACCAACCTAGCCAGGCTAGGAGCCCAGCCAAAACCAGCTATGTCCAGCTTAAACCAGGCTGGTCAAGCTGGTTTTAGCTGGATTTAGCCGGTCATTTTCCAGCCTGACCAGCTAAGACCAGCCTGGAAGTGGCCAAAACCCTTCTAAAACCAGGCTGGTGAACCAGCTAAAACCAGCCAACCAGCCTAGGCTGGTTTAAGCTGTTTTTTTTTTCAGCAGGGATGAGTCTGCAAATGGCGCAAATGGATTTACTATTTAAACAATGTGACCTCAAATAGGAAAATTACTGTTGCGCAGGTCTACAAATAGCAACCCATCGCGCTAAACACGTCTTGCGCCTGTGATGACATCACATTTGCAGCACATACTCAAGCGAACTACACTGAAAAAAGTGTTGCATTCAAAACTGTTGCAAACTATTTATTTGTGTTGAATTTAAACAAACAAATTAAATTGAGCAATGTTCAACTTTATTTGTTTGTTCAAATTCAGCCCAAATAAATTGTTTACAGCCACTTAACATAAAAAAATTGAGTAAAGCCAAGGAATCATCTTTAAATCATTTTTTTCAGTGTAGCGAATGTGCTGTCCATATTTCTAATGGATGAGATGCTGACTTTCTGATACAAATTGCCATGATGTGTAACCATACAATACATTTCAGTGGCCAACACAGATTTACAAAATGAATTTTAAATTGATTTCCTTTAGAAACTCAGAAATGTGGCTTCATATAGCAATTTAATATTCACAGGACCTTGGTGTTTGTCAAAAACAGTAGATAATTTGGTTAAGGACTTTTATGTGGGTCATAAGAGAAAAACACAGACATTCTGGATTCAGACGGGTATAAACTTACGAACTACCTCCTGTTGATGGTGAAAACCCCTTACATCATTCAAAAAAATGAATGTCCAGTGAGGGTTTAGGGCAGAAATTGTCTATTCCTGATTTAGGACATCATACCTAACATAACTCAAAGCAGCAGACAAAAGTAAAGAGGAGATCTGACAAACAGAATAGAAACGCAGGTTAAATACAGGAGATAATTAGTAACCAAATTAAAAACAGGTATGCAACTTAATCAAGTAGTAATAAAACACAATCTAAAACCATGGAAACAAAACTTGGGATACTAGGAAACGTCAAAATAAGAGTCCTAACATTATAAGTAATGTAATATAACCTGGGATACTAGGAAACATCAAAATAAGAGTCCTTACATTATAAGTAATGTAATATAACCTGGGATACTAGGAAACATCAAAATAAGAGTCCTTACGTTATAAGTAATGTAATATAACCTGATCTTTTAGCAGGTGTGGCAGATTTACTTTTAGTCCCTAACCACAATGTGTTTGTAGTGTTGTTTAAATGATGAATCTGCTGATTGATTAAAAAAAAAATCAAGTATTCATTAGATCCAGGCAATATGATTATTTCTTACACATTTGTTTGGTGTCAGTGTGGTTGGGCAGGCTGTTGTTTGTGTTCTCACATGTGTCTGATGCGAGCCAGATTCAAGTCCAGCACAGGAAATGAGATTATGAATGACTACGCTAATACAGCACTAATGCAAAAGGCTAATGCATCATCTGCGACCTGCTGACTATATCCGCGCACGCAGGTTCCTAACAATAGCCATGATTTTCAGAGCAGTGCACTGACAGACAGCCAAACGCTGAATAATTTTAATTTTTACAAATTAAGGATCAAGCATTTCAGTGGTTCTCATCTGTTTTTTTACCCAATAAAAATTTACCCAATATTTAAAAAAAAAAAAAAGCTATTTTCTAAATATTAAATAGCAGTCCCAAAATATAGTAACTTGGTGAATTGATATGAGCCAAAAAAAAAACAACAACAACCCAGTAACATAATAATTAAGTGCAATTTTCTGTAATTAAAGCAACATAATGCTTTAATTATGATGGTAAATACTCAACAACTACACGAACCGTTAATAAAGCATGAAAATCCTACTGATGAAAAGAATTCAAGGCCTGGAAAGTATTTAAAAACAAACAAATATTGAAAGTTTTTGGAAAAAAGAGAAATTCTTAATTTAAAAATCTTAAATGTAAAGAACTGACAAAAATACACATTTGATCAATATTTCAGAAACCAAAATTGATTATTGAATTCAACAAATTTTATTAAAGTTCTTTGAACAAGACTGTTAAAAACTGTCAATTATTTTTTTAATGACACTTTCAAAACATCATTACTGTGGCATTTTATTGTAAATATTACGTGTAAGTGAAATGTCAAGTACAGTTAGGACTTCCATGACGCTACATACTGTATGCTGGGGGTGTGAAATTAGAACAGTGCCTGATTTGAAATTAATGGTGCTTTAAAAAGTCCTCGAATCTGCTGTTTATAAAGAGGGGGAACCCTGTGAAAGAATAAATGACACCTGCATGTAAATCATTCCCAGCTATTGGTTGTCATTTATTATTATTTATAATTTTTTTGAGTATCCAATACCAGACACAAGGTATAAAGGCAGCCACTGAGCACCTGCAAAAATAAGCTTGCAACACTTGCCCTTCCTCTTAGTTCTTCTGATTGGTCCACAGCTTTGGAACTGACATTGATAAATGTGTAAAAGCTAAAGTTCTTGTAACTTGACATTAAAAAACGTGTTGCTCACGTACCAAAATTAATTTTCATCATGTTCTATTAACATAGATAGCTTCTTTTGAGATTTTAGAATTTTCGAATGTCTGTCATCATATTTAATGACGACATTACCCTCAAAATATAAGCTTTTTGTAATATAAGATAGACAACAGAGGCATGCATATTGAAAGGCATGGCAAAGATGCTACAATGCATATGGTCAGTTTGACCATTCAGGGTAGAAATTATTAAAAACTCTATTGTGTTTGTCATTTTAATTAAATAATGTTGAAATTGAATATACATACATTTGGGAAAAGGCAGGGTACTATAGTTACATGGGTATAAAACAAATAATAATAATAATAATAATAGGTTACAAGGCATTTATAAGGACTGTCTAGGGAGTTCTAGTGTTAAAACAAGGTGACTGACACTCTAAAAATGTTGGCTGGTTTTAACCTACTGCTGGGTCAAATACTGTATGGACAAACCAACACACAAACTGTTGGGTTTGTCCATATTTGACACAACACTAAGCTAAAATAACCCAGCATTTTAGAGTGTATACATTCTAAAAATGCTGGGGGGTTTTAACCCAACACTGGGTGAAATATGCACAAACCAACACATAAACTGTTGGGTTTGTCCATATTTAAGACAACGTGGAGATAAAATAACCCAGCATTTTTAGAGTGTATGCATTCTACAAATATTGGGTGGTTTTAACCTAACGGTAGGTCAAAAATGGACAAACTCAACACATAAACTGTTGGGTTTGTCCATATTTGACACAAAATTGAGTTAAAATAACCCAGCATTTTTAGAGTCTATATATTCTAAAAACGTTATATGGTTTTAACCCAACACTGGGTCAAATATGGACAAACCAACACACAAACTGCTGGGTTTGTCCATATTTGACACAGCATTGAGTTTAACGGTGGGTCAAATATGCACAACATTTTAATAACCCAGCATTTGAATGTTGTCTATATTTGACACAACATTGAGATAAAATAACCCAGCATTTTTAGAGTGTATACATTTCAAAAATATTGTGGGGTTTAACCCGGTGGGTCAAGTATGGACAAACACAACACACAAACTGCTGGATTTGTCCATATTTGATAAAACCTTGAGGTAAAATAACCCAGCATTTTTAGTGTATACATTCTAAAAATATTGTGTGGTTTTAACCCAACAATGGGTCAAATATGGTCAAACTCAACACTCAAACTGTTGGGTTTTTCCATATTTGACACAACATTGAGTTAAAAATAACCCAGCATTTTAGTGTATACATTCTAAAAGTATTGTGTGGTTTTAACC
The DNA here is from genome assembly GCF_903798145.1 of Danio aesculapii. Lineage (NCBI taxonomy): Eukaryota > Metazoa > Chordata > Actinopteri > Cypriniformes > Danionidae > Danio > Danio aesculapii. The sequence goes on along the minus strand of NC_079442.1, from coordinate 17,076,948 downwards.
CAACAATGGGTCAAATATGGTCAAACTCAACACTCAAACTGCTGGGTTTGACCATATTTGACACAACATTGAGTTAAAAATAGCCCAGCATTTTTGAAAGTGTATACATTCTAAAATGTTGGGTAGTTTTAACCCAATGCTGGGTCAAATATGGACAAACTCAACACACAAACTGATGGGTTTGTCCATATTTGACACTACATCAAGTAAAAAATAACCCAGCATTTTTAGAGTGTTTACATTCTTAAAATATTGGGTGGTTTTAACTCAACGCTGGGTCAAGTTCTGTATGGACAAACCAACACACAAACCGTTGGGTTTGTCCATATTTGCCACAATATTGAGCTAAAATAACCCAGCATTTTTAGAGTCTATATATTCAAATATGGACAAACTCAACACAAGTTGCTGGGTTTTTTTGTGCCATATTTGACACAACCCATAACCCATCATGTTAAGTGTATACATTCTAAAAAAATACGCTATAGTTTTAACCCAGCTTTAAAGATCAGGGATCACCCTTAATCCAGCCATCGCATAATAATAGAGATTATTCCTACCCCGATTTAAACTCAGCTCTTTCTGCGGACTGCAGTACACCAGCAGATGGTTCATTGTCATTAAACTAATAGATAACTTCACTAGCAATGTCAGGTTATGTCACATCTGTCATCTCTATACTGACACATGTGACATTAGCATTGTGAAGAATCCAGTATACTTATTACTCTGTCATGAGCTGTCGTTTGACCTCAGATGACTGTGCTGGAGTGTGTGTTCATGCATTCTGGTTGATGAAGTGGGCTTGTGTGTATATTTGATGGTTGCCTCATTAACTGGTGCGGCCATTGCTCAGTGGTAATGAAGCGGTGGGGGAAAGTGCAAGTGAGAGTGTGAGTCAGTACAAAACAAGCTCATTCTGCATGTCTAGTTTAATAACTATTAGAGAGATCACATGGAACTGAGAGCCTCATAAATTCAGATGAAGCATACTGGATAGTTTTAATATGAAACGATCACACTTACTCACATCATTTTTTCTATAATTATGCAAATATTTTATTGCTTTATTTTTATTAATACCACTAATCTGGCACTTCATCTATTGAGTTCATCTTTTTATGATTCATTAAGTCAGTGTACTGATTTATCTTTGCTATTTATTTCTAAATATTTACAGTTTTTTGATTATATTTTTTATTTCTTTGCCTTATTCTGATTATAGGGTATAATTTGGATTTTACGGTATTATTATTCACATTTGTAACACTACTACTGTACACTGGTCTTTTGCTGACTGACTGAATTTTTAAAAACTTGAATAAAACTGCTAGATTTTTATGATTAATTTAATAAATATTTGACATTTCTTGTTTTATTACTATAGTTTTTTATTTCATTGGCACTTTGAGGCAATTCATTGATTTTATTTGGTGATAATTTGGTTAAATTTCAACAAGTTTTTTTTCTTTCTGATTAATCAGTTTGCTAATTATTATTATTATTTTTCCACTTCAACACTGGGTCAAATATAGACAAACCAAAACATAAAATGTTTAGTTTATCCATATTTGACACAACACTAAGTTAAAATAACCCAGCATTTGTTTTAAAGTGTGTGCATTCTAAAAATGCTGGGTGGTTTTAACCCAACACTGGGTCAAATATGGACAAACCAAAACATAAAATGTTTGGTTAACCATATTTGACACAACACTAAGTTAAAATAACCCAGCATTTTTTTAGTGTGTGCATTCTAAAAATGCTGGGTGGTTTTAACCCAACACTGGGTCAAATATGGACAAACCAACACATAAAATGTTTGGTTTATCCATATTTGACACAACACTAAGTTAAAATAACCCAGCATTTTTTAGAGTGTATGCATTCTAAAAATGCTGGGGGGTTTTAACCCAACACTGGGTCAAATATGGACAAACCAACACAAAAAATGTTTGGTTTATCCATATTTGACACAACACTAAGTTAAAATAACCCAGCATTTTTTTTAGAGTGTGTGCATTCTAAAAATGCTGGGTGGTTTTAACCCAACACTGGGTCAAATATGGACAAACCAACACATAAAATGTTTGGTTTATCCATATTTGACACAACACTAAGTTAAAATAACCCAGCATTTTTTTTTGTGTGTGCATTCTAAAAATGCTGGGTGGTTTTAACCCAACACTGGGTCAAATATGGACAAACCAACACATAAAATGTTTGGTTTATCCATATTTGACACAACACTAAGTTAAAATAACCCAGCATTTTTTTTAGAGTGTGTGCATTCTAAAAATGCTGGGTGGTTTTAACCCAACACTGGGTCAAATATGGACAAACCAACACATAAAATGTTTGGTTTATCCATATTTGACACAACACTAAGTTAAAATAACCCAGCATTTTTTTTAGAGTGTGTGCATTCTAAAAATGCTGGGTGGTTTTAACCCAACACTGAGTCAAATATGGACAAACCAACACATAAACTGTGGGTTGTCCATATTTGACGCAACATTGAGTTAAAAATAACACCAGCATTTTAAATATGTTGGGTGGTTTTAACACACACAAAAAAATCAAATATATAATGTTCTAGTTTCTTGCAACATATTTAGGATGATTCATTCATTCATTTTCTTTTCAGCTTAGTCCCTTTATTAATCCGGGGTCGCCACAGCAGAATGAACCGCCAACTTATCCAGCATGTTTTTACGTAGTGGATGCCCTTCTCTGGAAAACAACCATACACACTCATTCACACTCATACACTACAGACAATTTAGCTTACCCAATTCACCTGTAGCGCATGTCTTTGGACTGTGGGGGAAACCAGAGCACCCTGAGGAAACCCACGCGAGCGCAGGGAGAACATGCAAACTCCACACTGAAACGCCAACTGACCCAGCCGAGGCTTGAACAAGCGACCTTCTTGCTGTGAATGCATGTTTTTACAATGCACACACTCTAAAAAAAATGCTGGGTTATTTTAACTTAGTGTTGTGTCATATATGGATAAACCAAACATTTTATGTTTTGGTTTGTCCATATTTGACCCACTGCATCGCCCATATTTAGGGTCAAATAAATAAAAAAAATTGGGGCTAAACTCTTATCAATATCTAAAATATTCTTCTTAATTCTAAAACAAAATGAACAATGATCAATTGGCTCATCATCATTACAAAACACACATTTATTTACGACATTTGGACCAAATAATGGCTGTTTGTGTAAATGTGTGAGAGAGACGATGTTGTCGTACCATCGTTTAGAATGTTGCAAAGCTGAAGGTCAGTAAAGCACAGTTATTCCCTCAACCTTCATATCCATTAGCAGTGTAACAGGAGATGGGATCTCTGTCTCAGTGTGTCTGCCCTTCACCCCCTTCCTCCTATCAAGTGTGTGTTGACTGTGCCAGACCCACCCTATTTCCCTGCCGAAACATGTCTATTATATGGAATTTATAATAATACTCACCCAATGTATTCTAATACTCACCTAATGTATTAATACTTACCCAACGCTGATGCCAATGTTTAAAAGCTGCTGGAGAATCATCTATGCACTTTCAGTATGTCTGTCCAGCTAAATTTATGGAGAAATCAATAATATCTCTGCTGAGCTCGGCTAAATGAGCTGTTCCCATAATACAACAAATGCTGGTTGTCAAAAGCTTAGAATCAGATCTTTAGGGAGGACTGGGAGAGAAAGAAAGAGAGAGAGAGAGTTCCTGTATAGGAAAAGGGTTTGATGTTTCATAGCCATTAGTTTCTCTGGGAAATTGGTTTATTGATGACCCATTCATGGTTCATTGCTGCCCTCTATAGGCAGTTGGAGAATGCTTTGGTCAGTTTGTGCAGATGTCTGTATATAAACATGTTATTTTTTCAGATTTATTGTTGACAGCACTGCTTTATTTTACTGGCTTGTAAACTGGATAGGCTACTGCCTTCTAAGTATAATGTTCATCACAGAACCTGTGGTTATTTAAAAATGTTCTGCTTAGTCAATAACTTATCGCCACATAAATAGCACTAGAGATTAAATAGTAGGGATTGAGCAATTGCTGAATTTGCCAGTATCTATTGTTACTAACCCAATACTCTAGTACAGTGTTTGTCAACCATGTTCTTGGAGGACCACCAACACTGCATGTTTTGAATGTCTCCTTTGTCTGTCACACCCATTACAGGTCTTTCAGTCTCTGCTAACGAGCTGATGATCTGAATCAGGTGTGCTTGATTAAGGAGATTTTTAAAATGTGCAGAGCTGGTGGTCCTCTAGGAACGTGGTTGAGAAACACTCCTATAATTGGCATGACAATACATATAAGCTCAAACAAAAGTTTGGTTGTCTTTTTAATTGAACATACATTTGTCGTCAATATTTTTCAGTGCTTAATAAATTATTAGTTTGTTTGTATACTTCTCACAATCTCAGCCACTTTCGTGATATTTTGGGCCACGACACATTATCAATACTCTGGCGCCAAGTATTTGTCTAAATGAACAAAAGGTGCAATTTAATTATCCTTACAATTAATTAATCTTTAATTAATCTCACACTGACTGCAGCAGTTTACTGCTTTCATTGCAGTACACCCAGTTGCCACCAGCTTCCTGTAATGGTGGATCAACAATACATCAGAGACACTCCAGTGCAAAGTGTGTGTGTGTGCGTGTGTGCGTGTGTGTGTGTGTGAGTGTATGAACTTTGTAACAACATTGTGTGTGACTGAATTAACTCCACAACAAATACATCAAATAATCATTGGGAAAGTTCTTACTGTAGTATTTCTCACAAACGTTAGGTGAGATCTGCTTCCATCATGTCTGTCACTGTGCTGTTCATCTGACGCAGCCGAGGCGGAGACGTGTGGGAACGGTGAACAGGGAGAACTATAGCATTAAAGGCACAGGCAACAAAAACAGCTACAATATGCTCAGAGCTGAAAATGAGAAACTTCTGAAAGGTCAAATAAATAAGGGCTTATCTTAAATCTTGAAAAAGTGGTAAAATAGGTGCCCTTTAAGTTGTGTCAACTCAAAAAAGCTCTGCAGCAAGTTCCCCTACAATTTTAATTGGAGTAAATTGTTTTCTACAGTGTAGAACGTTGAAAAGTCATCTTGACCTAACACCCTGTCCCAACTCCAGAACACAATTGTTTCCTGGGGGCACCCACCGGGAAACCTCAGTAAAATCTCACTGCAATTTGTAATTGATTGGTTTAGTGGCTATTTTATATAAAATTTTTCATCTTCCAATCACAGGAATTAGCCAAAAAGTAGTTACATTTTCTCATGAGATCAGGCTGGAAACCAACAGGAACATGATTTTTACAGAGGTAGCCAATGGCAGAACCTTTGCAAAGGCCCAGAATTCATAGCTATTTCCCTATGATTGTTAAGATACTCCGGAAAGTGCACCAAAACAAGCAATAATGCATTTCGACTGACCACTTGTAATCGGATCACTAAAAATGAGGGCCTCAGTTGACAGTATGGGACATGATCATTGAATTCGTACATACCTTGTTGCCTTTCAACCCACATTTGAAAATTAGTTTACAAATACAGCCCATGATTATCTTGCTTAACTGTGGGGTAGGGTAGTCACCATACTGGAATTCGGTACCAATCGATACTGATATTTTAATAACGTCCATTTCCTGCGAACATTTGAGCGATGTTGAGCACGTTCTTAAACAACGCTAATTTTCCATTGTTTTTATGTGCTCAACAGAAATTACCATGTTTGGCTGTGAAGGTCATCGGTTCAGCGAACTCGCCACAGATTACTGCGTGTAAACAGAAACAGGGACACTGGAGCGTTTTAATGCCACAATTCATCAGCGGATCGCTCGTATATCAGCTTATAGACGGACCAGCTGATCGACGTGACTTTGAAACGCTCCAGTGTCCCTGTATCTGTGGTTACACTCAGTAAACAGCGGTGAGTTTGGTGAACTGCTGACCTTCACGGTCAACCACAGTCATTTCCGTTGAGCACGTGAACACAACGGCAAATCAGCACTGGTTAAGAACGTGCTCCACAGTGGTCAAATGTTCACGGGAAATTTTTTACATTTCAGTACCGATTGGTATCGAATTCCAGTAAATTTGACAACCCTACAGTGGGGTAAAGTTCAGTAGGAGACTGGAGTTGAAGTGCTCTCGCTTAAAGCATCTTTTAAATAATGCCACATAACATTCTCTTCTCTCTCAGATGATGGCGAGGCTCGCTGCAGAGAGCTGCACCAGCGCTGTGAGGAGCTGGAGGCTCAGCTGAAGGCTAAAGAGCAGGAGAACACGGAGCTCCTGCGGGACCTTGAGCAGAAGAACGCCATGATCTCTGTTTTGGAAAACACCATCAGAGAGCGAGAGAAGAAGTACCTGGACGAGCTGAAGCTGAAGAGCCACAAGTTGGCTGTGCTGTCTGGAGAGCTGGAGCAGAGAGCCAGCACCATCGCCTACCTCACGTCCCAGCTCCACGCTACCAAAAAACGCCTTCTTGCTGGAGGTGCAGCAGGAATAAGCCCCTCCGTTAGTCCTGTCGGTTCTTTCAAACCCACACCACCTCCTGCTCCATCGGGAAACGACAAGGACGTCCGACAACCCGAGACCCCTCGCAGACGCATGCGCAAAAGTCTTTCACAGCCACTACACTCCGAATACACAGAGCTATACCGGATGGGCGCCACAGATGGCCGTAGGGTGGTACTTCGGGATTCGGTAGATGCTATGCCAGATCCCACACCATTCCTGCAAGCCAGAGAGCCAGCAGCTCCGGCAGAGTCTCAGCCAGTGTTGAGGGAACGCCCCTCTGTGATCCCGCCCATCGCTTCTTCTGCCACTCCCCCTGCACCATCAAGCCCCGCCCACATCCCCATACCTCCAAGTCCCAGGAACAGCCCAGCACGAGAGGGTCCGCATTCCCGAGCTAATGCACATATAGGAGTAGCGCATCGCATCCACCGCTCGCCTTCAGCAAGTGGAGGAGCAGCCCGGCAGCAGGCGGAGGTGGAGACCCTCGCTGTGGACCAGGTCAACGGGGAGCAGGTGGTTCGCAAACGCTCAGGTGCAGACAGAACTGTTTAAGTGCACCCATATACACACTCTTAAACATAGTATATAAACATAGTCGTATTAAGACCGATGCAGTATACGCGGAACTGTTTATGACTGTGAAAACACACACGTACAGACGCTCAAATCATCAACATATCACTAGTTAATAAACACACACACACCCCCTTAATACAGTACAGATAGTTTTAAACAATTTACAAACACATTCACACAGCCCAAACTTCGAAAATGCTGAACGATACACACTGGAAATGGAAGCAGATTCAGGCAAAGACTGAATAGAATGTGTTTTAAAGGGAAAGATGGAGACACTACGGATGGCAGCAAGAGCTTGTGTATGTCCTGCTGCTTTTTATGCAACACTGTATAAACGAAATGTAAAAGACTTTTGTTCATGGTCAT